>NW_027187380.1:33606084-33624742 GCF_028583685.1 Petaurus breviceps papuanus
AGAGAGAGAGAGAGAGAGAGAGAGAGAGAGAGAGAGAGAGAGAGAGACAGAGAGACAGAGAGAGAGAGAGAGAGAGAGAGAGAGAGAGAGAGAGTTGGTGATTAGTGCAGTTCTGATGGGAATGGATTGCTTGTTCAGAAGCCCCAAAGTGTGCCTGCTTTTGTGGGAAATCCAAACCACAGGGTAACAAACATTACAAGTCCAGGAGGGGCTGTGTAGCAACATCCTGTGAGAAGGCTAGGGATTTGCCAGAATCTCAAAATGTTGCCCCATTTATAACCTCAAGCTCAGTTCTCTGTTTATAGGTCCCTATGAGTCCTTTATGCCTTCTTTCTATTCTGTGGGGTGAAATAAAAGCTGCATACCTATATGCATTGAAACCTTGAGTGACTGTATGTGATCTGGGATGTTGCTGCCCACAATGGAGGAAACTTGACTCAAGTGAAAGCTATATTCAGAGATTTTACTGGAGTAACTTTAATAAGGGACAATGGGTCAAAGAGACACAATGACCTTCATGGGGTCAGTCAATGGGAACAGACCTGATCAATGTGAGTCCAGAGTCTTGGAGCTCAAGGACTGAAGCAATAGGTTGCAAATGGAAAGAAGTACAAGACTAAAAGTCAAGAGAACTGGGTAAAGGTTTGGATCCCACCAGAGTGGCTGTAGGCTGTATGCCTGGTGCATGAGGTACTGCAGGGAGCAAAACATTTTTCAGACAGTGTGGTTAGGGGCCCTAAATGTGGCTTTGGCAAGAGAAGTCCCTGAGGTTGAGCCCCTGGGAAGAATTCAGAAAATAACAGGAAGGAGAACCTGTGACCAAGGACAACATTGTCCCTAACTTGGGATTAAAACTTGATAATAATTACAATAATAAGCTGCTAAAAAGAAAACAAAATAAAAATAAAAATTAGTAAGCAAAGGAAAAATAACCTGACCATAGATAGTTATTTTGGTGTAAAAGAAAATCTGGCTTCATATTCTGAGGAGGATAGTGAGGTTAAAAAAAAGGCCACTGCTACCCCAAAGAATAACATCAAATGGTCACAAGCCCAAAAAGAATTCTTGGAAGAACTTTAAAAGGACTTAAAACATCACAGAGATCAAGGAAAAACTAGGAAAAATAAGAACAATCCAAGATTATGAAAAGAAAGTAAACCAATTGAAAAAGAGATACAAAATCTTAAGAAAATATCTCTGAAAAATGGAATTGGGCAAGAGGAATCAAATGACATTATAAGACCCCAAGAAATAACAAAACTAGAAAAAATAGAAGAGAATCTCATTATCGTTAGAAAAACAACTGACCCGGAGAACAGATAGAGGAAAGACAGTATAAGAATTGTCAGACTACCTGAAACTTATGATAAAAAAATCTGAATACAATATTACAAGAAATTATTAAGGAAAATTGCTCTGAAGGTCTAAAACAAAGAGAATAAATAGAAATAGTAAAAAAAAAAAATCTATTCTTCACCATTTGAAAGAGGCCTCAGAAAGAAAACTTACAGAAATGTTATAGCCAAGTTTCAAAGTTCTCAGGTTAAGGGCAAAATGTTTCAAACAACTTTAGGTCTTGGAACATTATATTTTAAAGAGTAAAAGAGCTGGGTTTGCATCCTCAGATATTGCATATCTCAACCCCTCTCACTTATCCTCTCTGTGCCTCAATTTCTTCACCCATAAAACAAGGATACAAATCACACCTACCTCCCAGGGTTATAAGGATGAAATGGTGTAACATATGTAAAGTGATTCATAAAAATTAAACCACTATATAAATTCTAGATATTATTGTTATTAACTAATTGAATGAATTTGGGCTATATCACAGTTTTGATGTCTTTAGACTTCAGCTTCTCTAAATGTAAAATGGGCATAATAATTCCTTTCATATACAAGGGTTGTTTAGAGGATAATGTAAGAGAGGTTAAGGCTCTCTGAAAGTAAAAGTTCATTGCCTCATATTCTAGTCTACTAGAATCTACTGGAAAGAACACTGGACTAAGAGTCAGGATGCTTGAATTCAAGTCTTGGTCTTGCCAACTGTGTGACCTGTGACAAGTCCCTTCACTCACTGGGGCCTGTTTTCTTATCAGAAAAAAAGATGAAGGGATTGGACTCAAGGACTTCTAAGATCTCTTCCAGTTCTAATAGTCTGTGTTTCTATATTTTCTCTCAGAACAATACTTTGCACATAGTAGGTAATATAATTTTTAAAATAATTTTTGGGAAAGTGTCTAAAACATTTATGGGAGAACCAAGCAGTTCTTCAAAGGCCAATTCACATGTGATATTTTCAGAATTCCCCAAAGAGAGTCAAACTTATGTTCAATCAATCAACAAACTTTTACTAAGCACCTGTTTTTATTAAGCATACGTTTCAGGCACTGTGCTGGGTCCTGTGGACAACAATATGAAATTGAGGCAATTGTCTTCTTTGGGTTCCACTGGGGGAATACAAAACTCACGAATAAGTAAATAAGTACTGAATATTTACAAAATAAATACAGTGGTTTGGATGGGGGTTTAACTAATGACTGGATCAATCAGGGAAGGCTTTTTGATGGCACTTGAATGAAGTTTTGAAGGGACCTAGGGGCTCCAAGATGTAGGGATGAGAAGAAAGAGAACTCCAGGCACAGAAAACAACCTCCTGTCTTTTGAAGATGTGAAAGTGGGGGATGGGTTATGTCATGTATGATGAAGAACAAGGGAGCCTGTTTGATTGGAGTACAGAGTGTTTGAGGGGAAATGTTTTACCACCCTGGAATTTAGTCTGGAGTTAGATGGTGGAGGTCTTTTGATGGAAAATAGAGGAGTTTGTACAATATTTTAAAGGTAAGGGGAGCCACTAAAGCTTCTTAAACAAATGATTGACATGATTAGACTTTAGCAATATACTTGACAGTTGAGTTGAGGATGTATTGGAAAGGGGAGAGATGAGATACAGGTAAACCAACTAACATACTTTGAAATCGTACAGGCAAGAGGACAAGAGAGTCTGAATTAAAGTGAGGAGAGAGAAAAATGTAAGAGATGTTGAGGAGAGAGAATCAATAAGCCTTTACAATTGATTGGATATGGAGGTGACTGTTCCTAGATTGTGAACCTGGGAGACTGGAAGGGTGGTGGTGTTCTTGATAAAAATGGGGAAGTCACAAAGCAAGGTGAGTTTAGAAGGAAAGATAATGAGCTTTGTTTTGGATGAGCTGATTTTGAGATACACATGGGACATTCAGGTGAAGATATCTAGCAGGCAATATGTCTCTTAGATGATAAAATAGTCACAAGTAGCCTCTAGCTGTTTTTTTCCAGTGACAATTTTTTTATTTGTTCCTTCAGGTTATAGGATCTCTCCTAGAGGAGACAACTCAGAAGTGGGTTCAATACAAAGAAAAGTGTCTGATAGAGTTACAAAAGCGACCATCTGGTAAGGAAACTCTTTCCTTAATTGTGCACTTTCCCTGAGTGCCTTGACAACTCAAGATCCCAACTACGCTCCTTGTTAAGGAGTTTTAAAAGCCAAGAGGTTCCCGGTTCTTTTGAGTTCTATTTAGAACCCTTATAAAGGCCTGAACTACCCTTGGATCATTTTAACACATGCTTCAATAATTTTATCGTGTTCAAAGACCTATTCTGCTCAACTAATGATGTATTACAGATTTTTTTGTTATACCTGAATGAAAAAAAGAGAGAAAATCCAGGTTCTTTTCTATGCTGACAACTGACAATTCCTTATTTCTTCTTCCTTACAGTTCACCTTTGTTTTAAGAAGTGAACTGAGAGGGGGAGCTAGATGGTACAGTGAATAGAATACTAACCCTGGAGTCAGGAGGACCTGAGTTCAAATTCAGCCTAAGACACTTAACAACTAACTGTGTGACCTTGGGCAAGTCACTTAACCCCAGTTGCCTTGCCTTTCCTCCTCCAAAAGAAAAAAAAAAGGAAAATGCCAGAGGTTGTCCATATTCCTTCTTTGGCATCTCCTCATGGCCTATGGGAACTGAGGAAAGGCAGTAGCTTACAGATGAAGTGGTAAATTTATACAAAGAGCTTAAGAGCACTATAAAAATTTGAATTATTGCTATTTTTATTACTTTTCCAGTTTTCACTGAAGTATTGATAGTAATACTTTCCTGTTTTAAAAAAAATTATGAAAGTATTTTCTCTTTGTATCACCTTCTTTTCTGAATATATCCCTTTCTGCTCCATTACCCAATGAGGCATCCCTTGTGTAACATAGTGTTATCTCAGAGGTCTGGTTTTGTCTACATTGTCATACTTGATCTTGCTTTGAACTACTTGTCTCTGGCTCTTTCTTTTTCGCAGGGCTTATTTTCCCGTTTTAACTTCTTGCTTCTCCGGTGTCAGGTTTGGGGTTCTCCAGAGGGATAATGCCCTCCTCTCAGGGTTCTAGGGCAACTACTCTCAGCCTCCCTGGGAGCAGTTCCATTGAAACTGTAGCCCATGAGCCTCTACTGGTGTATTTCACATAAACATATTAGCCAAGATGACTCGGTTGACTATTAATCAAATTATTTACCAAAGAAAATGCAAAATAAAAATAAGTTATATAACATTCTACCCACAAAACTGGGGGTGCCATCAGTGCATTCAGTGCCCATCAGTAATAGTGGGGCCAACTGGAAAGATCAGAGTAATGAGGAAAACGTGTAGGGAACATGTCTTGCTAGACCAGCTCACAACTCAGGAACTTCAGAGAGCTTTAGCCTGATTTTCATATGCATCTGAGGTGTCTTCTCTGCAGGGCAGACAGTGACATCCTTACTTTTATGTAACTCAGAATCTATTCTTAGTACCCTTTTACTCTGCCTGGTTTATAAATGGATTCTCATCTTGAAAAACATCACTTCCATTTATAATGAGTAATGCAAATCTCATCTCTACTGAGTGAAACATAATTAGACAATGTACATTTGAACAGTAATCATAAAACAATGCTGCAGTTCAGCATTCCCTAGTTATTAATTCAGTCACCGAACACAACCCTGAACCTCAATCTGGACATAGTTCAATATTCCATATTCCTAATGCCCAGTCCTGGAATGCATCCAGGTGCATTTTCTTCACTCCTTTCTGAGGGCATCTTCAACCATTAAAACTTCATTGTATATGGGTTTTTTCTCTCTATTTACATTGCTGTAATCATTGTGACTATTGTTTTCCTGGTCCTATTTACTTCTCTCTGAATCAGTTTATAAGATCACAAGATCACAGAGAGTTGGAGCTGGAAAGGACCTTTAGCTCATCAGATAAGACTACCTAGTTATTATTATTATTATTTTCATTCATTCTTATCCAACTCTATGTGACCTCATGGACAAGGTCCATGGGATTTTCTTGGCAAAGATTTTGAAGTAGTTTGCCATTTCCTTCTCCAGTGTGTCCCCATTTTACAGATGAGGAACTGAGACAAATAGGGGTTAAGTGACTTGCCTGGGGTCACATAGCTAGTAAGTGTCTGAGGCTGGATTTGAACTCAGGGTTTTTTTTACTTTAGTCCTGGTGCTCTATCTACTGCTCCACCTAGACGCCCTTATTATACAGGTGGGTAGACTGAGACCCAGAGAGGTTGTGATTTGTCCAAGGTCACAAAGGAACCAAGGGATAGAGGCAGGATTTCAACTAAAACCATTGTTCTTTCTACTCAACCACCCTACCTCATAGAAGTCTTCCCAGGTTTATCTGAATTCTTGATAATTTGTAATTTCTTATGGAACAATAAAATTCCATTACATTCATGTATAACACAATTTATTTAGCTATTCCTCAATCAGTGATCATCTACTTTGTTTCCAGTTCTTTGCTACTACAAAAAGTATCACTTTGAATATTTTGACCCTGGGTTCTTCAAGGCCAGGATGGGGGAGTTAAAAGGTCACTGGAGAGATTTTTGAGTACAGGTCAGGGGTCAGACACAGTCATCCAACGATCAGGCTATGTGTAAAAAGGTTCATCAGCAGCAACTCAGACAACAGCCACACCTTATGAAACCATATGCTAAGTAGCTCTAGGAATTTGATATGAGTTGGTGGAAGGCCAAACCAGCATAGTTCTTGTGATGTATTCAAATAAGTACCATAGCCACAACCTTTCAGGAGTGGAGGTGCGGGATGGGGGTGGGGAGGGAATGCTTTATGCTCATGAACACTGAATTCTGAATACTGGAAAGAGAGCCCAGGATTTGGAGTCAGAGGATCTGAGTTTGAATCTCATCTCTATTACTTTCTGGAAATGTGACCAGAAATGAGTGGCAAATCACTTTGTGTCTCTGGGTTTCTATTTCCTCATCAGGAAAATGAGGGGGTTAGACAACATGATCTCTAAACCCCACCAACCACTAATGGACCTCTTACTCTCCACATTTTAGGTAAAAAAATAAATAAAAAGCCTTCCTCCCACAAGACGCCCTGTTTTATGGGCCAGTTTACCTAAATCTGCCCTGTTGTATGAATATAGATTCATATGGACATGAACTGTTGATCGGAGGAGAGACTCCAATACCATTCACAAGGGGTTGGTTCAGAACCAAGGACTAGAATTGGGGTGTTGGTGTAATTCCCCTGGTCATGCACTCAGTATTTCTCACTAGCAGATTGACTTCTAGGGCATGGAGTCAATAAATACTGTGAGAAAGTGTTCGGCCCAGAAGTTGTTTTGATCATGGAGGCCAAGTGTCTACTATGTGGACACACAGTCTGTGGGAAAGAAACACCCTCTCTGTTTGATTCCCTGGAGGCTTTTCATGACACATACGGTGTAACGGGGCTAATGTTAGCGTGATATAGTGGAGTGAGTACAACATCTGAAGTTAGAGGACCAAGATTCAAATCCCCAAACTGCTACTTACCACTTTTGTAATCTTGGGCAAGTCTCTTTCCTATTGGGTCTCATATTTTTCATTTGTAAAATGAGGGGTTGGATTAGATAATTCTTAGGGTCCCTTGTAGTTATAAAATCCCCTATGATTGTAACTTTCACTCCTTACATTTTACTCCTTTCCATTTATTCTGTGATCCAGTAACATTGGTCTCTTTGAACCTGAATCTCCCTCTCCCAGCTTTGATGATTTTTTTTTTAAGCAATTGGGGTTAAGTAACTTGCTCAAGATTACATGGCCAGGTGTTTCTGGGTGGATGCTAAGTGTCTGAGCCCAGATTTGATCCCCCAGGTCATCCTGACACTGGAGCCGGTGCTCTTTCTCGCTGTGCTACCTGGCCACCCCAGCTTTGATGATTTTCATTGACTGTCCCCCATGCCTGGAATAATCTCCCTCCTCATCTCTACCTCATGGTTTTCTTTGTTTCCTTCAAGTCTTAGCTAAAGTCTTTGGCAAGAAGCCTTTCCCAGTCTTCCTCAGTGCCTTTCCTCTGAAACAGTCCTAATTTTATCTCGTATATGTCTTGCTTGTTTATATATAATTGTTTGATGTCATCTCCCCAATTAAATTGTGAGTTCCTTGAGAGCAGGGACTAGTTTTTGTTTGTTTGTTTTTCCCTTTCTTGTAACCTCAGGGCTTAGCACAGTTCCTGGAACCAAGACACGATAGTTGAGTAGCTGACTGATCTCAAGTCTAACTTCTCAGCATATGGCACTTTTATGAGCTATGTAGCTCAATCTCGTTTGCCTGACTTTTGGGGGTCTTTATATTGACATCATCTTACCCTTTCAGAATTACCTCAATATTATTCACAATTATGTTCTATGAGCTCTTGCCAAATAAGACTACTCTTTTCCCCCTATGTATGTGTCATAACCCTATTAGACATTACATTGTAAACCTTCTCTCACTTCAGCTACTATGAACTATGTTATCAACATATCAGGTGCTTAATTTACTGAATTAAATTGAATCTAGCAGGCTAGGAGAGACCTTGTGTTTTGTACATACCAAAGCCTCTGTCTACAGATGCAAAGAGAAGTAATGAAATGATGTCCTCAAATCCCCTTACTAGAAATACATGTATGATCAAAAATAGTGATAAAGATCTGCTCATTTTGTAAGTAAAGAACTTCCCAATGTCACTCCAGGACTTTATTCAGGATGGTTTGCAACATAACAATTATCCAAGGAGGTTAAAAGTTGACTGCTTTCTGGTTAATTTACTGTGTTGAAATATACCTCAATTTATTTAGATATCTATGCATATATCTAATTTAATTAGGGGATTGCCAGATTTCTACTTTATTGTTTATTATGTACACATTGGTTCATTATCTATACTCATCAGCTGTAACCACAATTAGGGAGGTAAAGCAATTGAGCAGGACTGAAAAGGAGGGTAGGAAATCAGTAGTTTCTGCCAATGTCACAAATAAAGGGACTAACCTTTCTCCCAGTCGGAGGTTGGTGGTGAGTAGTCATTGAAAGTAAAGAAAGCTGAGACTTTTTTTTGTGGGTTTGTGATTTTTTACAAAATAGTCCATGAAATTACTGCTTGAAGACCTGGTTATCCTTGGATGGAGGAAAAGAAAAAGAACCAGGTGAAACGTCTTCATTGGAGAATGGTTGATTTACTCAAGTCCGGCATTCTGGGGGGCTTGCCCTCCATGTCCTTCTGCATATCCTCAGGCAGTCTTGATGCCCTGCTTACAGAGGGTGGTAAAGGATTGGAACACCAAAGGTTCTGTGTCACAAGCTTAGCACAACAGGTGCATCCTTGATGACACATCCGGAGAACTTCCCTGTTTTCTGGTATGTGTCTTGGGGCCCTTTCCAACAGCCTTCCAAACAGTTGCAACATCTCTGCTTGTATACAGCAGGCTGACTTGGCCAGGACAGAAAGGACTTTACTGTTCAGCTACTAGAGTGTAAATTTCTTGTTTTTATAAACATTAAAATGCTATATAAACATGTCATAATAGTTATCATCTGTCTTTTAATCTTCCCGGTACCTACCCATGCAGCAAATGCTTAAAAGGTTGTTTAGGCTCAACTAGGTGGGACAGTGGATACAGTCCTGGACTAATGAAGACCTGAGTTCAAATCCATCCTCAGATACTTGACATGTATTAGCTGTGTGACCCTGGGCAAGTCACTTAACCCCAATTGCCTTGCAAAAACAAAACAAAAATAAAGTTTGTTTAATGAATTCATTGGGGCCTCTCTCTCTCTCTCTCTCTTTTTTTTTTTTTTAACAGGTGTGTATTGTAATGGGACATTTGACAGGTATGCATGCTGGCCTCATTCGCCTCCAGGAAATGTCTCTATTCCCTGCCCTTCGTACTTACCTTGGTGGAAAGAAGGTAACATGCTATATTTTACCCATTTTCCAAAACCCTTTTAAGGACCTGGTGCATCTTGGGTGGTTATAAAGTTTTAGGCAGAACAAACTTAGAATGAGCTTCTAAAAATATTCTGGAAAGTTTTGAAGATATTTCAAATTTGATTTCAGGAAGGAAGTCAGACTATTGTGTTACCGCATTGATTTAACTGTGATATTTAGAAGAATGTTAGTGCTGATTTTAGAGACATCCTGTATAAAGGGGGAGACTCAAAATACTATATGCCTATTTGTGTCAGAGAGTTATGTGATTCATTTTCTGGGGTCATTCTCAAGTGAATACTAGTTAGAATCACCTCCCAAGAAACTGCTGAAATCACTCCAGATATGGAGAGATATTATAGAAACCCCAAGATACCCTTAACACAGCTTTACTTAATCAAGAGAATCAGATGGTTCCAGGTCCTGGATAGTGCTAAACACCTGTGGCCTCCCAGAAAAAAAATATGATTTCTTTAATAGGCCAACCCTATTCCAGTGTTAGTTTCTATACTGGCCATTCCCTTTGACTGTACTTACACATACCTATTCAGTAACCCAAAATACAAATGACATAGGATTACTTTAAGAGAACCTATATAGAAAAAATCCAAACATAAAAACCAGATAAATTGGAATGATAGAACTTTCTAGCTGAAAGGACCTTCAAGTCCAGTTTAATCTAATTCCTTCATTTTCTAGATGAAGAAATGGAAGCCCTGCTCATTATATTTTTATACATAGCACTTGGGGACATTCCCTCAACCCCTAGGTTTGGCCCTCAAGAGAAAGCCACCCCAGATTAGAGGCATTCTGTGGATTCACATTTGTTCACAGCCATAGTTCACAAATTCCCACCCATGTGTTTGCTTTTAATAGTCAGACAGAACTCAATTAGTCTGGAGAAAAGTAAAAACAATAATAACTAATAATAGCTAGCATTTATATAGTATTTACTATGTGCCAGGCACTGTGCTAAGTGCTTTACAAATATTATCTCATTCAATCCTCATAATAACCCTGGAAGATAAGTATTATTATCTCTGTTTTGTTGATGAAGACACCGAGGCAAACAAAGGATAAGTGACTTGCCCAGTGTCACAGTGTTAGTAAGTATCTAAATCTAGATTTGAACTCAGATCTTCCTGAATATTTAATGAAAAACTGTAATAAGAAAAATAGTGATAAACATTTGCTCAAAAATCTGGCATATGCTATTTCATTCACAAACATGCATATCAGCATAAAGAGTGGAACACATGTAGGGAATACATTTGGCAAGTTCCATGTATAGGGAACATATATGGCAAGGTACATGTATGAGGAGAAGATGCGCAGAGGACAGATATGATCAGGGTACATAAAGAGAAGGTCATACATGTAAGGAACATGCATGATGAGTCTTATGCTTAAGGACTATGAGTGGCTAGGGTGGACCATTAGAGAGGCAACTCATGCCTCCTACACTGCAAAGTCATTGCTACATTCTGGTGGCGTCAATGTGCTGCATTGCTTCTACTAGGTCTGTTTCCCACTTGTCTTCCCTAGGAGTGTTGTCTCTACTGGATTCTGCTCTGCTGGGTACCACTGGGCACATGACTAAAGTTTCTCTATGCTTCCACCTTCTGGTTATAGCCTGAATCCTTGGTTATTGTGCTATCTCTTCCTCAGGAGGAGAATTTTAAAATTTCTTCACTTCATGTCTCTGAAACACTACCATCCAATCTATCTCCCCCCACCCCACTTTTCTTCTAAATAACTTTAAGGAAAGAAATAGCCCTTGCCTTACTAGTAAGACCAGTAAAATTATACTGAGAGGCAAATACAGCTTCATGTTTTATTTTCTTTTTATCTCTTCCTTCCCAGAGTCTTGCCTAGAAAACTTTTTACCTCTGACAGTAGACTCTTTTCTATCAGGAAACACTTTCCTTAGAACACATAGAAAATTGATTAAATAATTGTGCATAAGTGAAAAATGAAAGGAGGAATTTTTCTAATCTGTTCAACAAACCTTTATTAAGCATCTGCTATGTACAAGATACTATACTAAGGAACAAAAAGTAAACAATTCTTTTCTCAAAAGAGCTCATTCTGTAGGGGTGAGGAGGGAAATACAAGATGTACTTAAATTTTTTAAAAAGTGTGAAGTAGGGGAAAGGGGGGCAGAGTCAATATGGCGGAGTAGAAGCACAGCCTCTGATTGGCTCCAGCTTCCACCTTCCCCAATCAATGTAAAAAGGAGACTCTGGACAAACTTTGGAGCTGCAGAACCCACAAAATGACACAGAGAAGCTAACCTCCCACTGAGGACAGCATGGCAAGCCGGCAGGAATCGGCTAGCGGAGCTCTTGGAGCCAAGCCCAGGCCCGGTGAGCCAGAGGTTTTAGCCCCAAGGCGGGCCTGACCAGCCAACAGCCAGAGGGACTCCAGATCAGCAGCAGCTGTGGCCATCTCCAGAATTATCAACACATAGATGTGAAGGACAAAGTGAGAGGTCAGTGCAGTCTGGACTTTGGGACCCAGGAAGTGGGAGTGCATTGGCTTTTTCCCCCAGGGTGAGAAGCTGCTGAGATGCCCAGCACAGCCAGCCAGTGCCACATGGCAGCTTCAGCTCCTGGCCTGCAGAGTGTAGGGGGACCAAGCAACCAGTCTGAGGGGTAATTGCTCTTGCTTTAACCTGCTTGGATCTGGATTGCAGTGTAGGGTGGAGGTCCTGGGGTGTGTGACCAGCTTGCCAGAGTGTGTGGAGGCCTCAGAGAGAGCACCTCCAGCAGCTGAGAAAACCCCAGCGTTTGGGACAAAAGCTCCCCTGTCTGGTGCCAGAGTCCCACTGTGGCAAAAAGCCCAGGGGTCAAGTGATTGAGGGGCAACATGACCAGGCAAAGGAAACAAAGCAGACTGAAGATTCCAACATTAGACTCCTATTTTGGGGACAAAAAGGAGCGAAGCATGGAACAGGAGCAAGACAGTGAAGTCAGAACTCCTGCACCAAAAGCTTCAAAGGAAAATATGAGCTGGTTACAGGCTATAGAGGACCTTGAGAAGCAGATAAGAGAAGTGGAGGAAAAATTGGGAAGAGAAATGAGAACAATGCAAGAAAATTATGAAATGAGGGTCAACAGCCTGATTGAAGAAAATAACACCTTAAAAAATAGACTAACTCAAATGGCAAAAGAGGCTCAAAAAGGCAATGAGGAGAAGAATGCCTTCAAAAGCCGAATTTGCCAGATGGAAAAAGAATCTCAAAAGCTCACTGAAGAGAATCATTGCTTCAGAATTAGATTGGAGCAAATGGAAGCTAGTGACTTTATGAGAAATCAAGATGCCATTAAGCAGATCCAAACAAATGAAAGAATAGAAGGCATTGTGAAATATCTCATGGGAAAAACCACTGACCTGGAAAACAGATCCAGGAGAGAGAATTTAATAACTACTGGACTACCTGAAAGCCATGATCAAAGTAAGAACCTAGAAATCATCCTCCAGGAAGTTCTCAAAGAAAACTGCTCTGATGTTTTAGAACCAGAGGGCAAAATAGAGGTTTAATAAAAAAAGAAAAGAAAAAAGTGTGAAGTAAATCAAGGAAGGAGAGAACACCATCAGCTTATGGGATCAAGTAAGCCTTCATTGAAGAGATGTTACCCAAGCCAGGCTTTGAAGAAAGACAAAAATTCTGAAAGGAGCCTAATGAGTAGGAAGATGGCTTGTACAAATGCATGGAGGATAGAGATAGAGGACCATAACCTATATGCAAAGCTACTACTTTAGTTTGTTTGGAACCAAGATTTCCAGCCCTATTTCATATTACCTCCTATCATAAAAACCAAGTTCTAGTCAAACTATGCTGAGAGCTGCCTATACCCAGACTGTGACACCTTATTTCTTGCCTGTCTGCTTTCTTATATCATTTGCCTTTTCTCAGTTTCAATTTCTCCATTTCTGAAGGAAGAAAACAAATATTTATTAAATACCACCTATATACCAGGCACTGTGCTAAGTGCTTTAAAAATACCTCATTTGATTTTGTAACAATCTGGAAGGTAGACACTATTAGAATCCTCATTTTATAGTTGAAGAAACTGAGGAAGAGGACAAAGGACAAAGGTCACATAGCTTGTCAGTATTTGAGGCCAAATTTGAATCCTGAGCTTCCTGACTCTAGGTTTAGCATGCTATCTACTGAGTCACTTAGCTTCCTTTAAAATGGGGATAATAATATTTGTAATGCTTTCCTTACAGTATTACTATGAGGTCAAATCTTAAAGCTCTTAATGAGACAAGCCTAAAATTGCTACCCAGATTGTTGTTGTTGTTCAGTTGTGTCCTACTCTTTGTGACCTCATTTTTGGGTTTTCTTGGTAGAGATACTGGAGTTGTTTGCCATTTCTTTCTTCAGTTCATTTTATAGATGGGGAAACTAAGGCAAGTAGTTATGTGACTTGCTGGGGTCACAGGGCTAGTCTTCCTGACTTAAGACCTGACACTCTATCCACTGTGCTACCTATCAATACACACCAATACAAGTTATTATTAGTGTAGCCCCTTATCAGTAAGGGAGCTCACAGGATATATAACTTTTCTCAGTTGGAAGGAGGGACTGAAGAATCATGGGTGGTACAAGCCACAGAAGACATGAAAGCCACAGGGGATGGAAAAACCCAAGAATATTTGAGTTCCACAGACAAAATGAGGGATAGGTAGGGGATCGATGGTGGAAATATGCCAATGCTGACAAGTAACTTATAAGGAAAAGGTACTACTGCCTCAAACTGAATAGATAATAGCCAATTGGAGCCTTATTGTACAAAATAATCCTGCTTAAGGCATGACCAATCTGGAGAGAATTTGCTGCCACACTGGCGCTGGGTGAATTTACCCCTCTATACTGTGAGGAGTAAATTTTTCCTCTTTCTCCTCTGCCAGTGAACTAGTATTACTTATCCTTAAATTTTATTTGTTTTCTGTCTATACTTTTATGATGAGTTTTCTCTCCAGATAAACTTCTACATTATATTCTGAGGCAAGTATTTGCTATAAATGAATGAACCATGCAGTGGGGAAGACAAAAGACAACCTCTGGACAAATAATCTTAGAATTAAATGCAAGGCTATATTATATCTCTCTCCAAAAAGAGAGGCTTCATTAATCCATATGTCTTTCTCACCCAGAGGGGAAAACACAGAAAAGCTTAGTGGAACTTGGTTTTTGCTACTGAATTTAGAAGCTTTGGAAACTGTGTGTATGTGTGTATATATATGCATGCATAAATATGTATATATACGTATATAAACTGTGTGAATATATATATACATATATGTGTATGTATATACATATATATAAACACATGACATTTAAAGATCAAAAGTAAACAGTGGATACTTTAATGAGCCACTGAAAGGGAAATGAGCACCATTCTTTCCTGAGATTTTCCATCACTCTGTTGGGGAATCGTGGAGGGGATTGAAAGCTTTGAAGCAAACAAGAAGTTGTATACATTGATTTTTTTCTAAAGCTCTGTTTATTTTCAGAAAGCCCAGGAAGAGTATACAGACGTTGCTTGGCTGGGGGAACTTGGCAGACTCTGGAGAACTCTACAGATATTTGGCGGTATGACACAGAATGTTCTGAAAAGTACAGCTTCAAACAAAATGTGAGCTCTGTTGATTTTAGTGGTAATAGCTCCATCTCTTTACTGTTCTCCTGAATTATTAATACAACTAGGTTATGCCTATCCCAGTGATGCAGGCATAAGCTCTATGCATGCCCATGAGTGTAGGCTAACATTAGTGTTGTAATAATCCATAAAAAAGAGCCATATGCACATGAAAATTTGGAGAAGTATAGTGTTTCAGTCATCATAACCAATTCACTAAATTTCTAACATGGAAAGAAGAAATTAAAGTTTTCATAGGTCAGTAAACTCTTTGTTATCTATCATTAAGCTAGCAGAACTTTCAATTAATTTTTCTAGGAACTGCAAAAAAAAAAAAGCAACATTGTGCTACTTTACTTTTGGAAAAAGGCCTTTAATAACAATGCCTTGGCATTCCAATAGACGAGACTATAACTCCCTAAAAGTAGGTTGTTTTGTATCACTTAAAGTTCCTGGACATAATGTTCTTATTTGTGTAAGGAAGGAGGAAAGCTAGGAGTTAAAATTACTCTATCAATCTATGAGTTTCTCCTTATGTAGTTAAGAGTATTCAAATTTATCTTGAATCTGTGAAGAATTTGTAGAGAGGATAGAGAAAAAATAGATGAGGAAAAATTTCTTTCTTACTAAATCTGTCTTAAATATTATTTTATGCAGAAACATTATAAAATAATGTTTATGAGGAGACTATTATGATTTATTGCTTGAACAAAGCTGAAAAGATTGGGTTTTTTTTCTTGTCATGGAAGGAGAAAAGCTGGAGGAGATAACGACAAAGATAAAAAAAGACAGAATTGTCTTTATGAAACTATTGTAGCCTTCTTCTTGTGAATAGGATGAAGTGAATTCTAATAAAAAGTATCTATTTGTTATAATGAGTGAACTAGTGTGGAATTGTATTCTCAGAAGTGAGCTCATCTATGTTTAGACATGGTTTGAAATTACTCGGGACTGATCTTTCTCATTGCTAAAATTATACATAATTTTCTGTGTTTCAGTATGGATTTTATTATTGATACCTTGTCTATTTAGTAACTAATATATTTAATCATTTGACACTAAGGATTTGAATATAAAAAGAGATATGAATAATTCTTATTGAGAAAGTTAAATAATATTTGAGAAGCATGGATGGGGACGCTGAGCCTAAGTTATTCATTGAAAGACGTTGAAATTGTATTGATGAAAAATAATAATACAAAAATAATCCTGGATTTCCTTAGAGATCTGGATGGTAAAATTAAATATGGGAACAAGTCAAGTAGCAGGCTGAAGAGTAACCTATAAATGAGACTGAGAAACTCTAGACCACATTTGGACCTGCTCCATGACAGTGGTAGAGCTATTCTCCTATATGGCCTCTTACATTTAAAAAAAAATGAGTTGGACTAGATGATCTCTACAATTCCTTTCTGTCTCTGATATTTTACATGAGTCAGTAAAACAAGTTGGCAGACATTACACTTTTAAAGCCAGGAAGTAAAAACTACTTTTCCTTTATCACCTCCTTCCACATTGCTTTCTGACTTTAAGTAAGAATTAAAGCATTAAAAAAAAAAAAACCAACAACCCAAAAAACCCCTCTGACATTTGCCAAGTAGAGGATCGAAATTTTTCAAAGAACAATCTATCAAAGATTATAGGCAGTGGTTCTGAGTTTATACCTACCTGCAAATTCCTTGAAACCCTTGAAATAGAATTATTTGGGCCCAAACACTAGGATTCTTTTTAAAGCATTCTTAACTAGCTCCTCATCCATTTGGAGATGTAATTTTTTTCTATACATCTGTTTTTCCTTTCCTTATGAATTCTGCTAAAGAGAACAAAGTAAAATAGCAAACGAATATGTTCACCTTTTTCTTTGCAGCTATCAGATGGCATTGGCACTGAGCAGGGAATCTAACTGTTCAATGTTCTGTTTTGTTTTGCTATGAATTAGCTTTGGTTGCAGGGCAGAGTTTATTCCCCATCCCCCTACTCACACCCCTAAACTTCTACCTCTTTTATTTTTTACCATCTTTGGGTATGTTCCCTTCTATCTTTTTTTTTTCCTTGCCCTTAAAAAAATCTGGGCTTTTGTTTGAATGAATTTTTTCTTATTTATTCAAATTTTTCTTCTCAGAATTTCATTGCTTACTCTTTTCCATCCATTATAAACTACATTCCATTGCTTTGGTTATGGGGTCATAGGCATCTTCTCTGAATATATTGAAATCAGTTTTCTGCAATTTGGAATTATGCTAAGAAAGTGACTAAAATATCCATATCTTTTGCCCTAGAGATCCCACTGGTAAACATTTATCCCAAAGTCTATCAAATGGGGAATAACTAAGCATATTGGAGTACTTTATATGAGCATAATAGAATATTATCGTGTAAGAAACAACAAATATAATAAACATATAAACACGTGAAGAGACATATGAACTGATGCAAAGTAAAATAAACAGAACCTGTGGGGAAATATATAAAAATTATGAAGTTGTAATGACCAAGCTTTGCCCCAAAGAAGAGATATGAGAATATACCCCTCACTATTTAGTAGAGATAGGGAATTGTAAGTGTGCAATACTTCATATAATTTTAAAATTGGTTGGCATATTGGTTAGTTTTGCTGAACTCTTTACCCTCTTTTTTATTCTTTGTTATAAATGACTTTTTGGAAGGGGAAAAGGAAGGAAGAGAGAAATATTGGAAAATGTGGGTGATTTAGGAATAAAAGATAATCAATTTTTTTTAAGAATGAAATTAGGTTTCTGAAAGTCTAGATAAGTGATTGATGATATATAGGGCTTTTTTTCTTTAATATTATATATTCCAATGTTATGTGCTTATATTCTTTCAAAGTTCTTGTTATTTCCACTTCACCAATCAGATTGTTCTTTGTTGGTTCAAGTTATGTCTATAGTAACAGTTCCCCTAATTGCTTCTTCACCAGAGGTAGAGATGGAATTATTATAGAGGCAAATCAAGAATTTATCAGGTACTCTTAGCAAATTCTAGATTAATGAAATGTATTTACACTATTAGCAACCTTTCCATCAGATTAATATTATGAAAGCATTATTTCTATCATGTCTGCCTGAGCAGACTGAATGAACTAATACAATAATATCACTTTTTTTCTCTTTTCATTTTTATGTATATACTCTCATACATTCTCAGTTTCAATATAAAGGCTTATCTTATTAATATGAGGTATTACACTCCCTATTACACTTTTATTGTTTCTTTTGAACAATTTCCATACTTTGGCAATGAATTTCATCTCAATGTAACAGTGATTATATAATAATTATATGATATAAACTAGAAGTAGGTTGCAATAGATATGAGTCTTAGGAAGTCTTTTGAAGCTGTTATATCTAAAAATTTTCAAGGAAAATAATAAACCTGCTGATATGTCTTTTTTGGTCTACCTTCCACTATTACTGTCCTTGTTGGAAGGGAATCACCATTCACCATTACAGATCGCTTCCTTTTAAGAACCCTATCATAAATCTCCTACCTTTTAGTGTATGTGAATCTTCTTTAGTACTTGGGGAAACATAGGATACTACTTCAGAGTGTCCAGAATGCATGGAAACAGTTTGAGATCCAGTGTACATATCCAATAATACATAATGTCCTCTTTTACACTATTGTGTTATGTTCTTCCATCTATATCTATTGTGTTTCCTCCTCCCAAGTAGTCTGACCATAAACAAGTATCAGTGG
>NW_027187380.1:33624752-33658906 GCF_028583685.1 Petaurus breviceps papuanus
TCATCACTTAACATTGGTCTTCATCGTCTTTATCTCCATACACAGGATGAGAAGCACACATTGCTTTCAGCTTTGCAGATAATGTATACCCTGGGATATTCCCTCTCACTCATTTCCCTCTTCTTGGCCCTCATAATTCTCCTGTGTCTAAGGTGAGTGAGACTTCCTATGATGAGCTTTGTAGGAGCTTATTACAAATTACATATATGTTTGTCTTCTTTTGTTATCTTGTTATTTGGAGTTGTCTCACTGACCTTAGAGAAAATCTCTAGAAAGGAGCAAGTCTATTGTGAAATTCATGGTAGAGTTGGGAATTCAAGTCAACAAGTATTTATTAAGTGCTAACTGTATGCCAGGCACTGTGCTAAATGTTGGAAATCCAAATAGAAGCAAAAAAAAAAACCAACACAACACAGTCCCTTCATGGAAAGAGATTACATTCCAATGTGAGAAGAAAACATATAAAAGGAAGCTTAAAAGAAGCAAAAGTAGGGTATGTGTGTTGGGAAAGGGATGGAGAAACGGAGGTAGGGTTTGTGTGGAGGAGAGGGGGAAGAAGAATCAGTATCAAAGTAGGGGCATGTTGAAGGAAGACATCTGGAGAGTTAGGAATGGTGTCCGGAGAAGAACGAAGGAACAAGTATGGCTGGTCTGGATCTTCCTTGAAAAGGGGGGTTCTGGGAAGAACTGACCAATCAGAGAAAAGGCCTGCAGGGGTGGAAGAATTTCCAGATCAAAGTGGGTAAACAGAGGTTTCAGGGTGAGGAATGCTCTTGAAGCATGAAGCAATATGCTTCATGAAGCAATAGAAAAGTTCAGAGAGTCAGGATTAGAGACCAGAGAGGAATGAAAGAGTGGGAATTGGTAGTGGAATTCTTTGTATAAGTCATTCAGTAATCTTGATAATAAATAGCAGACCCAGAGTCAGAAATTATTCTCCAAATTACCTTGATAGGGCCCTTATTTAGTCTCAACTAGTAACAACATGAAGCATGGTATAGTACATGGTACAGAAAGAACACTGAACTGGAAATCTAAGGGCATGTTCTAGACGACAAAGTTTTGTTGCCTGTCTCACTCACTGGTTGCTGACCTTGGGCAAATCATTTCCCTTTCTGGGCCTCCATTTACTCCTCCATAAAAAGGTTCTTTCTAGCTTTAAATACTATGATTCTATGATATAATGTACCACCCTGCTTTGTGTATCTATAAAGTTAAATATGTTACACAGTTACTGGGAGCAATGCATTCCAGAGTCAACTTGACTTGTACTGGATTTGGATCTCTTCAGAAAAGAAAGACTCTGTGAGCAACCTACCTCAGGGTAGGTTTTTGTAACTCTAAATCTATTCCCATGTTGCCTTTCAATCTCTGATATTGACCAGTATCTAATTGGGCCTAAAGTCTCCTTGGGAGGAAGAGAAAAAGTTACACAATAGCTTTATTATGTATTTAAAAGGAATAGCAAGTTTTACAAAATAGATTTGCAGTTTCATGTGCCATCATCTTTTTTTGGTATTCTACTATGTTATGGAGATGTTTTTTTTTATTTCATAAGTTCAGAATAAAATAAAAAAGAAAGTCTCCCTGGGGGGAGGAGGGGCTTGCTCTAAATATTGCTTGGTCTAGCCAGTCATCTCTCTTTTCTTCCTATCACAAACTTCCCAGGAGGGAACCAGAATCTCCAGGTTCTAATGATGGGCACTACAACTAACTGCCACTGAAGTGATCTCCCACTACCATCTTTAGGCTCCCACAGGTGTTCTACATCCATCTCAGGCCCAAACCACAAACTTTAGGTGCTTCTGTTGGACCTCAGAGCAGGTTCTGCTTCATAAGAAAAGAAGTTTTTATGCCGTGTAAGAGTTTGGAAAGTTCTGCCCACCACCCTGGTCCTACTAGTCTTCATTGCCTTACCAAAACATATAGACCCAAATCAAGGGAAAGTAGCCCTTCCTCAAGCTAACTTTTAGTCAAACTTTTAAATATATGTGTGTGTGTGTGTGTATAGCATATGCTTATGTATTTGTATGATGTATACATATATGTATATATTTAATTACACACACTATATATGCACATATATTTAAATATATATTATACATCCATACATCATTTCTCTAATAGAATATAAATTCCTTGAGTTCAGGGACCCTTTCTTTGTATTTCCAGCTCCTAAAACAATGTATGTACAACAGATGGTAAGTGTTGAATATATCTTTGCGGACTAAATGCTTAGGAGGTTCAGCGTCATATAAGGGAATATCTCTTGGAGGAACGGAGTCACTCTTGTATCCTTGGAGCCATTCGTGTTTCTGTTTTCTCCATTAGAAGAGTTCACTGTACTCGCAACTATATCCACATGAATCTGTTTGGTTCCTTCATGCTTCGAGCTGTGGCTATATTGGTGAAGGACATCATTGTACATAATTCCTACTCGAAAAGGCCAGATGATGAAAATGGATGGATGTCCTACCTCTCAGAGGTAATTTACATCATCACCATTCTCAAAAACAGATATTTATCAAGTACCTATTTTATGCAAGTCACTCAAGCTAGGTCCAAGAAGTCTGCAGTTTAGTATGTGTGCAAAAGGATTTATGATGAAGCACTAAACATGTAATATGGAGGAGGCAACCATCATAGAAAGTCATAGCTGGAAAGGAGCAGAGGTAACTTTCAGTATAATCCTAAGATTTTATAGATGTGGAAATTGAGTCTTTAAGTGACTTTGTCCCAAGTTATACAATCAGTAAACTGCAGAGTCAGTATTCAAACTTCAGGTTTTTGACTCCAAGTTTAGTTGCTTGGTTCCTCCTCAACCTCTCTCCCACACCCCTGATTATGTCATGACTACTAGACTATAGAAGGTTGTAATTGTCTGGGAAGACCCTACACAGAATATGGGACTTTAGTAGGATCTTGAGTAGTGAGTCAGACATAGACATAATAGAATGTAGGATGAGGGAAAAGGTTTTTTAGACAGAAGAAAGAATGTCATCAAGATCTTAGAGCAAGGAATGTTCACGACATTTATAAGTTATCATTTGGCTAGGGTAAATTGAGTTAAGGTTGAAGATGTAGATTAGGGCCATATTATATTCTGGTATGCCAGAAGTTTCAAAAAACAAGTTGGTGATTATTTATGAAATATTGCTCTCCTGCTCCAAAGAATCAACCCTTCTTCCCCCCACTCCCATTGCTCATGGGACAAAGTCCTGACCATAAAAGCATTGATTTGAGAGAAGTTATTATATTAATAACCAATTATTAAATTTGTATTAAGATTTTTTCCTTTGCATTTCCTCATTCAGGGACCAGCCCCTGTAGATTGTTTAGCCAGTCTCAAGGGCAAGGCTGATAAATGAGATTGGCCTAATCCTTGGGGTACATGTTTCAAGATCTTGGATAGGACCCTACCTAAAGAAGAGATTTACTTTATACTGTGAACTGACTCTAATCTAGATGAATTCCAGCCCCAAAGCACCATTTATGCCTTTGTACCCCTTCACTGGAATCTAGGGTTACCCAGTTCATGAAGAAGAAAACCAACCACAGCTGTCTGGATTGAGATGGATTCCTTTGTCCAGATTGGTGGAGGCAGCTGAGTCTCATGATTAAGCCATGTTCTCATCAGAAGGAGATGAAGACTTTTAACCCATTTCCTCATTAATGTCTATTCTCTAATTAGTTGTTCACCAGTCCGGGTTGATTTTTACCTGTCAGGGCTATGCCCTTTTCCAAAGGTATTTAAGCATTCAGTAATATTCGTGTTGGTTCTTTGGTTGTCAAGAGAGACCAATGATTATCACTTTATTGATTATTAGTTAGATTAATTAATATATTAATTATTAATAACCTAGAAACTGTCTCTTGGGATTTTTCAGTCATCACAGCTTCTTCTGGAGAAAGGATCAAGGTGGATAAATTACACATATGTGTGTGTGTGTGTGTGTGTGTGTGTGTGTGTGTAAAAGTAGATGGTTTGGAGGCAGAAAGAAATTAGTTCATATGATCATGGAATTCAGAGTTGAAAGGGACTTTAGAGATAATTTTTCTTGTTTTTGTTTTTTTCTGACTAGGGCACCAATCCAGAGAGGTTGAGTGCCTTTTCCAAGGTCACACCAGTAGTAGGCAACAGAGGCAAAGTTGAAACCCTGGTTGTTTGTCTTCATGCCAGGTGAGCACATTGCCAGACCTCTCCCTGACATTAAGATAAAAATCATCATCTTTCTCCCTTCCTCTTCCAGTCTTCATCCACTTGTCGGGCTGCACAAGTTCTTCTTCACTACTTTGTTGGAGCCAATTACTCGTGGCTTTTAGTTGAAGGCATTTATCTTCACACACTACTGGGACCTTTAGTACTTTCACAGAAACGTTTCTTGCCCAGATATATTTTGGTAGGCTGGGGTAAGTAAACCATGTGTTCACATTTCTGCCACTGAGGCTCAAGAGAGTGAGATAAAAAAAAAAGTTTACTGACTTAGGATACAGTGAGAGAAAACACCACAGACAAGAAAGAAATTGGTTAAAATTTTTTTTGAATACCCAATGTTCATTAAGTGGTCATTAATGACAGGTTGGAAATTAATTTTTTCTCTAGAAAAACTTCAGGACTTTTTCTAAAATGACTCCATTATTAACCTGATCAAAGAAATGTAGGCTCTTAAGCAACCTGAATCTCTGCCTGCATTTTCCTCTTATTTTGAAGGGGTAAGAGGGCATCTATCTCCCTCTACTTTGCTAAAATGCTGAGTTATAGCATACTTGTCATGTGACTAAGAACAATTTCTGCATAGCCCCCCAAAGAGTCATAGAATATTAAGACTAGAAAGTGGCTATAGAGGTCATCCAGTCCAACTTCACACTTTTACTCATGTCATCCTCCATAGGAAGTTATCTGGTCTCTGCTGAAAGATATCCAGAGACAAGCAGCTTATCAGTTCAGGAGCCATCCTATGCCATTCCTGGACAGCTCTAATTGTACAAAGGTGGGGGGAGGGGAAGGGTCTTGAAGGCCCTAGGCATTTCTCATGTTCTGAACTAATGTTGTTGGTCCTGGCTGGCTGACGTGGGAGGCAATGGATTTGATCTTAATTCTCTTAAAATCCCACCTCTGTTTTCTCCCCAGCATTTCCTGTTTTGTATGTTGTCCCTTGGTGGATTACTCGAGCAAAGATGGAAAACACAGGGTATGTATATAACTAATGAGTAAACTGCACAATCCAATGCTGGTAATTGAATCACTTACCATACTTCTTTATGTGTCAAAAATTGCCTGACTGCTTGCCCCTCATCTACCTATGTTAGACATACAAGCCTCAGGCCTACCCATACTTTGATACTTTATTATCTGTCTTTTTTTTTTTTTGCTTTTTGGAGGGGGAAAGGTAGGGCAATTGGAGATAAGTGAGTTGCCCAAGGTCACATGGCTAGTTTTATGTGTGTGTATGTGTTAAGTGAGCTCAGCCCAAAGGACTTTAAACTGTGCATACCCTTTGACCTAGTATAGTGCCAATGCAATATTCACAGCACCAATAGTTGCTATGAATATGCCAGCATAATTCTGAATTGCAAAATATAATAGATTCTCCACATGCAAGACAAAATCAAAACATTCAAACACCAGAAAGTCAAATCCATCATAGCAACAAAAAAAATTCTATACACAAGAACAATGCAGAGGGTACCACCATCTCCAAGCCTTCTCCCTGCTAGGGCCTTCCCACAAATGAGAACTCACAGTCTACTTCCCGCTTCCTCTCTCTCCCTCAGTTCTAGCCACTCTGATCAACTTCCTCTGGACTCTGCTCCACCGTTCCTGCTCCACCCATTCAGCAAGCTTCTTCTACCACAGACTCATGTGATTCAGGCTTCTATGTGACTCCAAGCAGGTCACATGGGCTTATTAATGGATGAGAAAGATCTTCCCAGTAAGGAAAAATACATTACTATTACGTTATGCCCTGAGATCTTTAGTATCCATCACCTATGTTAATGGGAGTTTAGGAGTAACTGTCATGTCAACAGGACTTTATAACAATATAACAGGGATAACACAAAATAAGCACATAAAGCAATATCTTAGGGTGGGACTTGAGCACAAGTACCCTATCATTTCCTCCTTGAATGAATGGGGCCCAAAATCTTGGGGTAAGGGACAAAGGTCTCTTCTTCTATAACTACTTCCTGCTGAAATTGGATGAAGAGCTGTTCCTGCCCCAAGAGGTTCCATTTGAGAGGTCAGTTCTTTAGCTGGTATCCAGAGGTTGATCAAAGCCAGGTCCAGGGGTGACACATCACAGTCATGGACAGGGGTTGACATCCATAGGCAGTTAAAACTAAAAGATTTGTTTCACTGTTGTCTCCTTGCATACAGTAATCTCTAAAAGCTTGCTGTACAAAATGATTCTGACTAATGCCTATAAATTTCAAGCAATCTAAGTTATCTATCTATACTCCTCCGGCCCCCTCATCACTGATTCTCACCATCCAAGACACTAACGATTCTCCCAACCTTTGGGTGAATTGACTTAATATATCAGTGACCTTTTGATGAGTAAAATCCTTAATTTCCTCCCTAAACACCATGTGGCCTCCCTGGTTCTCCTGCTTTCTTCTTAGTAGGGGGCAAACATCTGTACTTGTAAAAGCTTCCTCATATAACTTTATTTCATTTTCCTGCAATGTATTCTCCTTCCTGGTGCCTGGGCCCCAGTCAGGCCCAGTTTGTGCAAGGGTGTTGCACTTTCCTCTTGTTCATTTTTTTCTTCTTTTTCTGAACCAAACCCACAAAAGCCCTCTCTTCTACTACCTGACTACCTTGCTCCAAGGAGAGCCCAGATGCTGTGGCACAAAAAGATTCTCATGCAAATCAGTCATCTCCCTTTCTATCTGAGCTTTCTCTTCCAGCAGCTTTTACACATAATTGTTAACAAGGCCCAGCTTCTCCTACATACCTCTGCCAGTTTTTTTCCCCAGTTCTATTAGTATTCCTTGCAAACATCTTTCCAAATCTCTAGCTTCTCCTTTGCATAGCTGAGATTCCCAGTTTTCACAGAGTTATGTGCTTTTAGCCCATTCTCTTGCTAGGAAGGAATAAGGTAAATCCTCCCATCTTAAGATATCCATTTCTCTCTCTAAAGCCCTTCTGGCTCCAAATAGAGGTCTTATATTTTACAATCCCATCCTCATTGCCAAATGTAGTTCCAATGCAATATTTACAGTACTTATGATATCTATGAATATGCCAATATAATTCCGAATTGCAAAATATTACTCTCCACACAGAAGACAGCACCAAAACGTTTGTTCACACACCAGAAAGCTAAATCCATCATAACAACAAAGAAATCTATACACAATAGCAATGCAGAGGGCATCGCCATCCCCAAGCCTTCCCCTTGCTAGGGTCTTCCCACAAACAAATACTCACAGTTCACTGCCTGCTTCCTCTCCCTCCCTCAGCTCTAGCTACTCTGACCAACTTCCTCTGACCTCTGCCCCACTCTTTCTGCTCCACCTATTCAGCAAGCTCTTCCCACCACAGACTCATGTGACTCAGGCTTCCATGTGACTCAAGAAGGTCACATGGGCCTATTAATGGATGGGAAAGATCTTCCCATTAAGCAAAAATACATTACCATTACACCTAGCAATACCACTTCTAGGTCTGCATCCCAAAGAGATCAAAAAAATGGGAAAAGGACTCACATATAAAAAAAGTATTTATAGCAGCTCTTTTTGTGGTGGCCAAGAATTGGAAATTGGGGGGATGCCCATCAATTGTGAAATGGCTGAGCAAATTGTGGTATATGAATATAATGGAATACTATTTTTCCATAAGAAATGATGAACAGGTGGACTTCAGAAAAACCTGGACTTACATGAACTGATGCTGAGTGAAATGAACAGAATCAGGAGAACATTGTACACAGTAACAGCAGCACTGTGTGATGACCAACTTTGATAGCCTTAGTTCTAAGCAATACAAAATTCTAAGAAAAGACTCATGATAGAAAATGCTATACACATCCAGAGAAAGAACTATGGAGTCTGAATGCAGATTGAAGCATGCTATTCTCTCCTTTTTTGTTTCTTTCTTGTGGTTTTTAATATGATTGTATATGTATAACCTAAGCAGATTGCATGCCATCTTGGGGAAGGGGGAGGGAAGTGAGGGGAAGAAAATTTAGAACTCAAAGTCTTATAGAAGTGAATTCTGAAAACTAAAAACAAGCAAATAAATAAAATCTTTTTTAAAAATAAAAAATCTAGGGGACGCTAGGTGGCACAGTGAATAGAGCACCAGCCCTAGAGTTGGGAGGACCTGAGTTCAAATCCAGCCTCAGACACTTAACACAAAAGCTATCCATGTGACCTTGGGCAAGTCACTTAACCCCAATTGCCCTCCAAAAAGCAAAATAAAAAATCAACCAGTAAAAACAAAAACTTTAGTTCCAAATTCTGTCCCTTCCATCTTCCTCTCTCATTGAGAAAGCAAGCAATTAGATATGTTATATATCTATGTAAAACATTTCCATATTAGTCATGTTGTGAAAGAAAACCAAAAAAAGACATAAGAAAAATAAATAAAGAAAAAAAAGTATGCTTAGATTTGCACTCTATCATTTCTTTCTCTAGAGATGGATAGCAGTTTTCATCATAAGTCCTTTGGAATTGACTTGGATCATTGTATTGCTAAGACTAAGTCATTCACAATTGATCATCATACAATATTGCTATTACTGTGTACAAACTTCTCCTGGTTTTGCTCATTTCACTTTGTATCAGTTCAGGTAAGTTTTTGCAGTCTTTTTCTGAGATCATCCTGCTTGACATTCATTTTCTTGTAGTTTAATAGTATCCCATCACAATTATATACCACAATTTGTATAGCTATTCCTCAATTGACGAGCATCTCCTCAATTTCCATTTCTTTGCTATCACAAAAAAATCTGTTATAAATATTTTTCTATATATAGACCCCTTTCCTTTTTGTTTTTTATCTCTTTGGGATAGAGACTGGGTCAAAGTGCTGATCAAATGGTATACATGGTTTTATAGCCCTTTGGGCATAGTTCCAGTTGCACTTCATAATTCACAGCTCTACCAACAGTGACTTAGTGTCTCAATTTGCCCTCACTCCTCTAATATCTGTCATTTTCCTTTTCTGTCATATTACTCAATCTGATAGTTGTGTAGTGGTGCCTCAGAGTTATTTTAATTTTCATTTCTCTAATCAATAGTGATTTAGAGCATTTTTAAAATTTGGCTATAAATAAATTTGATTACTTTGTCTGAAAACTGCCTGTTGATATCCTTTGATCATTTATCAACTGGGGAATGGCTCTTATTTTTATAAATCTGATTCAATTCACTATACATTTGAGAAATGAGGCCTTTATCAGAAAAAAAAAACTTGCTGTAAATTTTATTTCACAGTTATGGTTACTAATTGTATTTCTCTCCATCCAATTTTCCCTCTGTTTATTCTACTCTCTCTCTCTCTTCATTCACCCTGTACCTCCTCAAAAATGTTTTACTTCCTGCTACTTCCCTCCCTGCTATCAACTCCCCCACCTCCTTTTCTTATCCTTTTTCCATCCTACTTTCCTATAGGGTAATGTAAACTTCTATACCAATCTGAGTGTATATGTTATTCCCTCTTTGAGTCAATTCTGATGAGAGTAAGGTTCAAGTGCTCCTATCCACATCCCCCATTTTCCCCTCCATTGTAAAAGTTCTTTCATGCCTCTTTTATGTGGGATAATTTGTTTTGGAGAGGGGAAGGTAAGGCAGTTGGGGTTAAGTGACTTGCCAAGGTCACACAACTAGTTAAGTGTCAGGTGTCTGAGACCTGATTTGAACTCAGGTCCTTCTGACTTCAGGGCTGGTGTTCTATTTACTGGACCACCTAGCTGCCCCATGGTTTTTTTTTAATATGTGGGATAATTCATCCCATTCTAACTCTCCTTTATCCTTCTCTTAGTTCATTCCTCTTTCTTAACCCTGAATTTTGTCTTATTTTTTAGATATCTTCATATTCAACTCACACCTGAGTCTTCTGTCTATGTATACTTCTTCTAACTGCCCTGATAATGAGAAAGTTCTTAGGAATTACAACTATCATCTTCCCATGTAGGGAGATAAACAGTTTAATCTTTTAAAATTTCTTATGATGTCTCTTTCCTGTTTACCTTTTTTTTTTTTAAAGAGGGGAAGTCAGGGCAATTGGAGTTGAGTGACTTGCCCAAGGTCACACAGAAAGTAAGTGTTAAGTGTCTGAGGCCAGATTTGAACTCAGGACCTCCTGACGCCAGGGCTGGTGCTCTATTCACTGTGCCACCTAGCCACCCTGAAAGAGGATGTTTAGGCTCTTTTTTTATCTTGGCTTTCAGTTCATCCAATAATTTTTAAATTTTCTCCCTTCAGTCTATTTTCCAGGTCAGTTGTTTTTCCAATGAGATATTTCATATTGTCTTCTATATTTTTCATTCTTTTGATTTTGTTTTATTGCTTCTATTTGCCTAATTCTATTTGTACATACATACACACACATTTAATTTTCAATATTTCCTTCTATAAGATTTTGAATTCTAAATTTTCTTCCCTTTCATCCCCTTCTCTCTCCCCTCCCCAAGACAGAATGTAATCTGATATAGGCTGTATGTGTACAATCATATTAAATATATTTCCACATTAGTCATGTAGTAAGGAAGATTAGAGTCAAAAGGAAAAACAAAGATAAAGAAGAAATTAGAAAAAAGGGAAAATACTGTGCTTTAATCTGCATTCAGACTCCATAGTTCTTTCTCTGGATGTGGATAGCATTTTCCATCATGAGTCTTTTGGAATTATTTAAGATCTTTGTATTGCTGAGAAGAGCTAAGTTTATCAAAGTTAGTCATTGCACAATGTTCTCCTGGTTCTGCTCACTTCATTCAGCATCACTTTCATGTAAGTCTTTCCAAGTTTTTCTGAAGTCCATCTGCTCATCATTTCTTATGGAACAATGGTATTCCATTACATTCATATACCACAACTTGTTCGGCCATTTCTTCAATTTCCAATTCTTGGCTACCACAAAAAGAGCTGATATAAATATTTTTGCACATATGGACTCTTTTCTCTTTTTTATGATCTCTTTGGGATGCAGAAGTGGTATTGCTGGGTCAAGGGGTATGTACAGTTTTATGGTTCCAAAGTGTTCTCCAGACTGGTTGGATCAGTTCACAACTCCACCAACAATACATTAGTGTTCCAATTTTTCCATATCCCTTCCAAAATCGATCATTTTCCTTTCTTGTCATATTAGTCAATCTGATAAGTGTAATGTGGTACTTCAGAGTTGTTTTAATTTGTATTTGTCTAATAAATAGTGATTTAGAGCATTTTTTCATATGACTATAGATAGCTTTAATTTTTTTCCTCTGAAAAATGCCTGTTCATATCCTTTGACCATTTATCAATTGGGGAATGACTTGTATTCTTATAAATTTGACTCAATTCTCTACATATTTTAGAAATTAGGCCTTTATCAGAGACATTGGCTATAAAAATTGTTTCCCAGTTTTCTGCTTCCCTTCTAATCTTGGGTGTATTGACCTGGTTTGTGCAAAAAAAAATTCAATCTAATAAGAATTATCCATTTTACATTTCATAATGTTCTCTGTCTCTTGTTTGGTCATAAATTCTTCCATTCTCCATATATCTGACAGATAAACTATTCCTTGCTCTCCTAATTTGTTTATAGTATCATCCTTTATATCTAAATCATATACCCATTTTGACTTTATCTTGGTATATGGTATAAGATGTTGATCTATGCCTAGTTTCTGCCATACCATTTTCTAGTTTTCCTAGCAGTTTTTGTCAAATAGTGAGTTCTGATCCCAGTAATCTTTGGATTTATCAAACAGTAGATTACTACAGTCGTTGACTACTGTGTCATGTGTACCTAACCTATTCCATTGATCCACCACTCTGTTTCTTAGCTAGTATCAAGTAGTTTCAATGATTGTTGCTTTGTAATACAATTTAAGATCTGATACAACTAGGACACCTTATCTTGCATTTCTTTTCATTAATTCCCTTGATATTCTGGATGTTTTGTCCTTCCAGGTAAATTTTGTTATTATTTTTTGTAGCTCTATAAAATAATTTTTGGTACTTTGATTGGTATGGAACTGAATAAGTAAATTAATTTGGTAGAATTGTCATTTTTGTTATATTAACTCGGCTTACCTGTGAGCAACTGATATTTTTCCAGTTATTTAGATCTGACTTTATTTGTGTGAAATTTATTTTGTAATTGTGTTCATATAGCTCCTGGATTTGTCTTGGCAGGTAGACTCCCAAATATTATATATTCTCTACAATTACTTTAAATGTAATTTCTCTTTCCATTTATTGCTGTTGGACTTTGATCGTAATATATAGAAATGCTGATGATTTATGTGGGTTTATTTTATATCCTGCAACTCTCAATTCTGATTTTTAAGGTATCATTTTATTCATTGAGTTTGTGTGCCTCCTTTGCAATATGGCCAATTCTGCTTTTTTAAAGGAGTTCTTCTCTTTGGTGGATTTGTGTGACTCTTTTACTATTTGATCTATTCTTTTTTTTAAAGTGTTGTTTTCTTCAGCATTTTTTTGTGCTTTCTTTGACAAGCTGCTGACTCTTTTTTCATGAATTTCTTGCATTAGTTTCATTTCTTTTCTCATTTTTTACTCTAGCTCTCCTATTTGATTTTTCAAATCTTTTTTGAGCTCTTCCAGGAACTCATTTTGGGGCTGAGACCAATTCAGCTTTTTTATTTGAAGCTTTGGATGCAGCAGTTTTGACTTTGTTGTCTTCTGAGTTTGTGCTTTGATCTTCCCTGTCACCATAATAACTTTCCATGCTTAGATTCTTTTGTGTTATTTGTTCACTTTTCCTGCCTATTTCTTTACTTTTAACTCTATGTTAATGTTGGGCTCTGCCCCTGGGATTGAGAGGCACTGTCTGAAGCTTCAGGTTTTCAGCCCAAGTTTTCTTGTCTGTAATAAAACCTGTAGTGATTCTGTAAGCTTCTCTGCTATAACCCTATTCATTTCTTCCTTCCTCCTACCACTTTTCTGTCTCTTTCTCAGGGACTGAGAATCAATTCAATATCACCTTTGCTGCTATGATGGGCATAACAAGCCTCTATGACTTTCCTCAGAACCCCTGTGCTTCTTAACTATAGGTTGAAGCTCCTTTCCCTTCTCCCTGTTACCTATCCATGTCTCCCTCTTCCCCCTACTCCAACCCTTTGGGTCTCTATTCCACTCTTCTCTTTCTTTCCATTTTATTTTCTGGACCCCCTGTTCTATTTTTCACAAGCTTCCCATTATTTTTCACTTGTGTCTTCTCTCCAGAAATGACTTTGTAGGTATTTTGTATTTACTTATACATGTATATTTTCCGCCAATAAAAAGTAAACTCCTTGAGAGGAGAAACTGTTACAGATTTGTCTTTGTATCCCTGGCAACTAATTTAGTACCTGGCATATAGTATGCTCTTAATAAATGCTCATTGAATTTAATCACTCTTTCTTTCTCCTATTCTATGTTGCTTATTCTATGTTGCTGTAGACAGTTAACTGTGACATTTTGAAGTTTCCTATTCCCGGTTCCTAGCACATTGGCCTTGTAAATAGTAGGCACCTAATAAATGCTTGCAGAATTGAATTGAAATTACTTTACTAAATTGAACATAGCATAAGAATAGAAGGGAGCATCACAGTTCTTGTTATTACTGTCCTTATTATCTTAAAAGACCTCCCTGCCCCATCCCTATTCCCACTTCTGCCACTTTGATCAGGCTGTGAGGATGCCTTCCTTGGCTCTATAGTCAATTTCACTCCCATATAGTCAGTACCTTACACTGGACACCTCCCAGACTGCCATTCCTGTCCTATCTGATGGCTGATATTTGCCTGTGTTAGTAAAATATAGGAGCCTTCTTTAAAACTAGACAGTGTCTTCCCCCAACATTTTATGCTTTGCTTTATATGGTTGATTGTGGAAAATAGTAGACTCTGCAATGAGATGTCTAGAGGACATGGGATTTTTTTTCTTTTGATATCTTAGTCATTTCTAAGCCTACCCTTTTGTGTGCTATTTCTTCATAGGTGCTGGGGGACAAATAAAAATATGAATATCTGGTGGATCATCAGAGGACCAATATTACTTTCAGTCACAGTAAGGACATATTCTCTTCTTCTCTTTCCAGTAACTTTATTCTCTTAATCATTTTAATCAACAATCAAAATGTTTAGTGCCTCTTGAGGGACTGAGTATAGATAGAGTGTGGTTGGAATCTAGTGGACATGATGAAATCAGGTTGGATGTGATTTCTCTTATCCCTCAAGAGAAAATGACAGAGAAGGTAGAAGTTATGGGAAGAGGGTTAAACTCCTTTAAAGGCTGGAGAGGTAATTCAAAATCACTTTCTGACAATCCTGTGGATAGAGGAGAAAGTTAGAAAAAGGGTGGGAGTATTAGAAAGTCCAGCATATAAAAGATAGAGCCTATTTGTGTGTGAGAGAATTTTCTTTTCATTACTACTTGCTTTAAAGCAGGTCTATGTATACATTTCAGGGACTCCATGAATTAGGAAGAAATTATATCTTTATTTTCACTAACCTTTGATTTCCTTCATAAAGCTGTGTATTTCATTTTATGCATTTAAAAACATTATTCTGAGAAGGGGTCCATGGGTTTCACCAGACTTTCAAAGGGCTTATGACACAAATAAAGTTAAGAAACTCTGCTAAAGGTTGCATAGTATTTAAGTTTTCATTGTTTTACTTAAATTCTTTTTTGAGAAACACATTTTTATGAAAGAAACAGTATCATATTTCAAAGGAAGCCCAAGGGTCAAGGAAGAACTATTGGGGAATCTAGTTTAAGGAAACAGAGTTTTGAGGTGGAAATTCTATAGAATGGTAGTGTTGATGTATATGTGGGGGTAGAGTTGGAAAGGGGGTAGCAGCATGCCATGAAAATGGCCAGGAAATGATATCATGGTTCTGCATCTGGGCAAGATCAGGTGAATTCTCATAAACCAGGTCCAATAAAATGGGTCAGAGGGTGCTAAGAATGACAACTATTACTACTCTAAATGTCCAAAGGCCAAGCTGAATTCCTTCTGGAGAAACTAAATAATACCAGTGATGCCATTCTCATAACAAATAAAATCAGAGGTAAGGAAGTTGAAAATAAATGGAACAATGTCTCATAAGATCTTCTTGGAGAAGCAACTAGAAGAATTGGTGTCTTCGTTTCTGGTGGTGTATGCCCTGCTACTGAAAGAACTAAGGCAGGGAGATTGCTTGACCTAATCTCAAAAAATAAAAAAAGAGCTGATGGAGTCATTGAGTCCAAAGCATCATTTTATGATACAATCAATCATCTAGCATTGAGGTTCTCATGAAAAGTAAATGTAAAAATATCATCATGAAGATAACTATAGCTCATGTTCCATTACCTGTTGCAGGGAATGAGGAAGTAAAGAAATCCTGTAAATGACTTGATAAGGTCATCCAAATTAAATTATATGAACACGTTCATTAATAAGTAATCATTTTGGGGTGGCTAGGTGGCACAGTGAGTAAGAGCACCGGCCCTGGAGTTGGGAGGACCTGGGATCAGTTCTGGCCTCAGATACTTAACACCCACACAAAATAACTGGCCGTGTAACCTTGGGCAAGTTACTTAACCCCAATTGCTTTTAAAAAAATAAGTAATCATTTCAATGCAAAGGTGGGCATTGGAGAGGATGGTTAAAATCTTATTAAGGATGGTTAAAATCTTATTGAGAAATATGACTCAGGTCTAAGAAACAACAGATGCCAAAAGCTTCATGGTCATGCTTATGCATACTTTCTTAGAGAAAAAGCAGGACTTAAAGTCATGACAAACACAGTGACAGAGATAGGATCTGAATCCAAACTCTGACATTAGCTGGGTGACTTTCATTTAGCCTTTCTAAACCTCAGATTCTACACTTGTAAAATGGGAGTAATAATGCCTATAATACTTACCTCACAGCATTGTGAGTATCAAATGAACTAGTGTATAGAAAATGTTTTGCAAATCTTGAAGTACTCTATAAATGTCAGCTATTACTTAAGTAGAGGACCCAAAGGTGTCAAGCACCAACATCACAAAAGCAAAGTATATCTAGGAATAGATACACATTTCTTTTGAGGGGGGGACAAGACCAGAGATATTATAGGGATAGGGAAATAAGATAGGGATAATAATATATATATTAGGGATGTATAATAGGGATATATATGTAATATATATATTATATATAATATATAATAGGGATAAGATAGGGAAATCTTCCTGTTGAGTAAATTCTCTCTACCAATGCAGGATACAGGTCTATATCTATACTAGCCCAAGCAACTTAAAGAGCTTGCCTTAAGAGTCTTAAAGTCTCCTGGGGCACTGAGAGGTAAAATGATTTGCTCAGGGTCACATAAGAAGTACAGATAATTCTAGCTTTAAGTAAGTAAATTCGACTTTATCTGGAGAATTCTGGAAGAAATCCACATACTAAACCCCACCCCCCACTTATGTTAACTTAACGACATAGTTGTTGTGCAATACTAACTTTACTACACTGTACTATGCTCTCTGCACTCCTGCCCCTTAGCTCTTGGTTCAGAGACAAGACCTTTGCCCTGCCCCCTTCCTTGGTTTCTAACCTCCCCGCAATGTGTTTCCTCCCAGTTCTGGCCATACCCCAATATGTTCCTCTTCCTGCTCTTACTTCTCTGTCTACATCACCCACATGTCCTTGAATCCTTCATCCCTCCCTCCATAGGCACACAGTCCCCTTCCTGCTTTCCCTCTTCCCCTGTCCCACTTTTCCATGTCCTTGGGCAAATTTGCATTAGGTAAAAATTGCTTTATGAAGATGTCTGTGGAATGACTTACATATAGCAAAGCTATCTGTATATGTCAGAGCTGGGACTTGAATGCTTAACTTTGAGACAACCTTACAATTCACTATACCACATTGACTAGCACTTGGTACATAACTGTAAGGATATAACCGTGTGCCCCCTTTTGGACTTCGGCAAATTTTTAGTATTCATGGGAAAATTACAAAGATGAGATATAAGGGCCTGTCTTGATCAGTCTGTGTTTTCACCTTTTCAGATGTAAGGAAAACATTCTGTGTTTTATACAAGATTTAAAACTTTGAGTAGGCTCATTTTCATCTTGTGAGACTTTGAGGAATTCATTTATGAAAAGGCTAGCAAAACATATGAGCTGCCAACATCTGCCCCAAAGCCACTCATTTGCTTAGACTTATTGGAAAATTGGAAATTAAAACAAAACCAAACAAAACCTGGGGATTTCACTGGGGAACCCTGAATCCTAGAACTATGGAGTTATTGTAGAGTAAATGACCACTGCCAAAGTAGCTCAAATTGAGATGTCCTTGATGTGGACCTTCCACATTGTGGTGCCTTTTACCTCTCTACCCGGTATATGTTAATGCCTAATCACTATCTGGCTGTCTGTCTTCCCTTTTAAATATCTAGTTTCCCAGGAAGGGCCATCACAATATGCCTACATTCAATATCTCTCAGAATCCTAAGGGTATTGTGAGTGGATATACTATCCCTATTCACTACTTTAACTCTTCATTTACACAAAACCAGCCACTTACCATAATGATTCTTTTAGATCTTAAACATAAGTTTACTTAGCAATGGGACAAAAGAAATACTGATATCAGCGGAGTATTCATGAGTTAAATACAGAAATAAAAAAATAAACCACAATATAAATAGACTTGGGTTATATTTTCCCACCAATGTAGTCAGCATCTGTGGGAGAGTGGGCACACACAAAAGTCTAATTGAGAAGCATATGAATGTAGGAAAGCTATGCATTGAGTAACATAACTCTGGACTATAGGCCTAGATGTTATAGGTTAATTCATGAACACATGAATAAAAGAAAGCTCTTCTCTGCTGTTCCTCTTCTGATCTTTACTGTTCTCTATTTAGGCAAATCACCTTTCTTCTGTTCTTGAATGGAAAAGGCATGAACAATTCTTTCAATTTATGATCAGGCTCAGGAGGGTATAGGAAAAGTATTAGATTGCTGAAAAGCAATTCTTTAAGTCACAGAATGACAAAGTTCATCAAGTTGATGCTCTAGGCCAGACAGATGAGCTTAGAACTCTCCCCTCACAAAGGTTCTTTACTGTGTAATTAGATCTCAATATGTCTTTTCATACAGTGATGCAATTGCAAAAGTTGCCTTTCCCCTTTCTACTTTTCTCTCTTAGACCAGAGGCACTTGGGAGGGTCTTTACCTCACACTATACTCATGCCAAAGGGAAATAGCTATAACTTAATCACTCTTCCAATGAGCTCCAGACTCTTCAGTCAAGCAGGAATTCCATAGCTGAAGTCCTCTTTCACCTGGCTGCTCTTACTCTCATCACAGAGCTATGACAAAGCTGTTTTCTGTTCCCTGCTGAGTCTTGCTTCTGCTCATAATCTTGACCACTCCAAACACACTTGATCGTTTCACCTTTTCTTTCTTTTTTTCTTTTGGACAGTTTTTTTTCAACAGCTTTCAATGGCTTAAGTCTGAGTATCCTGGTATTTAACAGCTCACTTTTTACTTATAAGGTTAAATTTTAAATAAGTATTTAATTTAAATTATTAAATAAGTATTTCTTGATTTGGTCAGTTTTTACTTATAAGGTAAAAACTGACCAAATCAAGAAATACTTATTCAATTATCCTACAGTTTTCAAACACTTGTGATTTTTCATTTTGTAATGTTTTTCCTCTTATGTTTTATAAGAGTTATATGCAAATTAGCTCAGGGACCACAATGCCCTGTCTCAGAATGGTCCTCCACAACTTGTGTCCTTGAAAACTGTTTTTTTTAACACTCACATTTTATCAGTTTTCAATAAATAATTTTTCCCTCCCCCTTTAAAACATTACATTTTTCACATACAAATGAGACATTACCTTACATCTTTTACAAGATGATTTAAGTCTCTATGTTGATACTGTACTTCATCTTACACTATAAATTGCTCATGTCCCAACTGAAAACTGTTTTTGTTGTTTTTTATTTTTTAATTAAATTTTATGTTTACTTTTAGTTTACATCATTCATTTCCACAAGATTTTGAGTTACAAATTTTCTCCCCAACTTTCTTCTAGCCACCACCCCAAAACAGCTATCCCACTGAATACCCTCTCCCCCAATCTTCTCTCTCCTATATTCTCTCCCATACCTCCTCCAACTTTCCAGTAGGGCAAGATGGATCTCTATGTCCCAGTGCCTGTATATCTTATTTCCCAGTTGCATGTAAAAAAAAATAATATGTATAGGCATTCTTCTCCTCATTGCCCTTTTGAACCTCTTTTGCCATTTGAGTTTGTCTATTTTTTAAGGTGTTATTTTCTTTAGTCAGCTTGTTGACTCCCATTCCATAATTTTCTTTCATCGTTCTCATTTCTCTTCCCAATTTTTCCTCCATTTCTCTTATTTGGTTTTCAAAATCCTTCTTAAGCTCCTCTATGGCTTGTAACCAGTTCATATTTTTCTTAGAAGTTTTTGGTGCAGGAGTTCTGACTTCGTTGTCTTCCTCCTGTTCCATGCTTTGATCCTTTTTGTCCCCAAAATAGTAGTCTAATGTCAGATTGCTCTGCTTACTTTGCTTGCTCGTGTTGCCACTCATCTTTGACTTTTGAGCTTATTGCCACAGTAGAACTCTGCTACCAGAGAGGGGGGCTTTTGCAGCTGATGGAGCTATTAGTTGGGTGCCCTCTCTGCAGCCTCCACACGCTCTGGCAAACTGGTCATGCACCCCAGGAACTCCACCCTAGACAGCAATCCAGATCCAAGCAGGATAAAGCAAGAGCAATTACCCCTCAGACTGGTCGCTTGGTCCCCCTGGCAATCTGCAGTCCAGGAGCTCTGAAGCAGCCACATGGTGGTAGCTGCATGGCTGCAGCACCTCAGCTGCTTCTCCCTCTAAAGGTAAAGGCCATACCATACTCTGAAGCTCCTGGTTCCCAAAGTCCACACTGCACTGAACTCTCACTTTGTCCTTAGCATCTATGGGCTGATAATTCTGGAAATTGCCACAGCTGATAGTGATCTGAAGTCTGTCCAGCTGGTGGCTGGTTGTGGCCTCTCTGAGGCTAAAACCTCCATCTCATGGGGGGCTGGGCTCAGCTCCCAGAGCACTGTGCTTGTCCCTTCCTGCCAGCCTGCCTGGCTGTCTTCAGTGGGAAGTTCGCTTCTCTCTGTCATTTTGTGGGTTCTGTAGCTCCAAAGTTTGTTTAAAAGTTATTTTTTTACGTGAATTGGAAGAGGTGGAAGCAGGAGATGTGTGGAAGTCCTGTTTCTATCTGCCATCTTGACTCTACCCCCAATAATATGCATATGTTTTTTTAAAAAAAACATTTGATTTTAAAACTTTGAATTCCAGATTCTTTCCCTTCCTCCATCGTCACCCACCCTTACTGGGAATTTAAGCAATTCAATATAGGTTGTACATGTGAAGCTATGTGAAATATTTCCATAGTGAATATATTGTGAAAGGCTGACTCTATTTCCCTCCATCCTATCCCACCCCCCACTTGTTGTGTTCTCTACTTTGACCCTGTCCTTTTTCAAAAGTGTGTGCTTCCAACTTCCCAACCCCCAACCTGCCCTCACTTCCGTAATCCCCCCTCTTATCCACTTCCCCCCTACTCTCCTGTATGGTGAGATACCCTATTTAGTGTGTATATCATTCCCTCCCTAAGCCAAATTCAATGAGAGTAAGATTGACTCATTCCATTTTGCCTTCCTGTTCTTCCCCTCCATTGTAACAGTTTTCCCTTGCCTCTTCTATATGAGATAATTTACCCCATTCTGTCTCTACCCATCACCTCTCATTATATTCCTCTCTCACCTCTCAATTTTATCTTTTAAGTATCATCCCTTCCTATTCAATTGATCCTGTGCCCTCTGTCTATGTATACCTATACACATATATACACACACTTACATATATATTCATATACCATATACCCTCCTATATAGACATATGTGTATGTATACATACATACACACATACATATATATATATATATATATACACACACACATTTATATTCCCTTCAACTATTTTCATGCTGAGAAAAGTTTCATAAGTTACAATTATCGCTTTTCCATGTAGGAATGTAAATTGTTCAACTTTGATAAGTTCTTTATGATTTCTTTTCCCTGTTTACCTGCTTTCTTTTACCTGTTTACATGCTTTTCTTGCTTCTTGTATCTGAATGTCAAATTTTCTATTCAATTTTCATCAAGAATGCTTGAAAGTCCTCTATTCTGTCCAAGTATACCAGGACAGCTAGGCCAATTATGATTTGATAGGAGTGTTTATTAACAAGCTGGGACTTCCTCTCACACTGAAAGACAGCCCTGAGCTTTCAGTTAGACATAATTTTATAGACAATGTGATTGCTAGCAAGAGAATATGTTTCTAAGGGGTTCAGTGTCTTTATCATTGTTTCTATTGAAGCAAAACATTCTCAATATTATTCTTATAGAAGCAAAGCATTCTCAGTATTATTACCATTGAAGCAAAGCATTCTCAGTATTATTCCTATTGAAGCAAAGCCTTAGTATTATTTCTACTGAAGTGAAACAGACCTGAATCTGTGGGAATCTGTGGCATGTTTCTAGCAACACAGGTGAAACATTTCTTTACTATTGGAGCCTATTAGGTGGTTTCCAAGGAACCTAGTAGGGGTCCCCTCTAGCAGGTTTAAGGGGGCTTTGGTGTATAATTTCTGGTGGGCACTTCACACTGAATGACCATATTTTCCCCTGAAACATCATACTCAGTTTTGCTGGGTAGGTGATTCTTGGTTTTAATCTCAGATCCTTTGACCTCTGGAATATCATATTTCAAGCCCTTTGATCCCCCAGTGTAGAAGCTGCCAGATCCTATGTTATCCTGATTGGGTTTCCACAGTATTCAAATTGTCTCTTCCTGACTGCTTGTAATATTTTCTCCTTGATCTGGCAACCTGGCTATAATATTCCTAGGAGTTTTCTTTTGGGGATCTTTTTCAGGAGGTGATTGGTGGATTCTTCCAACCTCTATTTTGCTCTCTGATTCTAAAATGTCAGGACAGTTTTCCTTGAGAATTTCTTGAAGGATGTTTTCTAGGTTCTTTTTTTGATCATGGCTTTCAGGTAGTCCAATAATTTTTAAATTATCTCTCCTGGTTCTATTTTCCAGGTCAGTGGTTTTTCCAATGAGATATTTCACATTGCCTTCTATTTTTTCATTTGTTTGGATCTGTTTAATAGTATCTTGATTTCTCATAAAGTCACTAGTGTCCATTTGCTCCAATCTAATTCTGAAGGAATGATTCTCTTCAGTGAACTTTTGAGATTCTTTTTCCACCTGGAAAATTTAGCTTTTTAAGGCATTCTCCTCATTGGCTTTTTGAATTAGTCTATTTTTTAAGGTGTTATTTTCTTCAGTCAGGTTGTTAACTCTCTTTTCATGATTTTCTTACATCATTCTCATTTCTCTTCCCAATTTTTCCTCCACTTCTCTTATTTGGTTTTCAAAATTATTCTTAAGCTCCTCTATGGCCTGTAACCAATTCATATTTTTCTTGGAGGCTTTTGGTGCAGGAGTTCTGACTTTGTTGTCTTCCTTCTGCTCCATACCTTTTTCCTTTTTGTCCCCAAAAGAAGGAATCCAAAGTCAGACTGATGTGCTTGCCCTGCTTCCCCTGCTTGCTCATGTTGCCACTCAATTACTTGACTTTTGAGCTTTTTGCCACAGTAGGACTCTGCTACCATACAGGGGAGCTTTGTCCCAAATGCTGGAGTTTTCTCTGCTGCAGAAGGTATCAGAAGCTTCCACTGGTTCTGGCACACTGGTCACGCACCCCAGGACCTCCACACAAGATAGGGATCCTGATCCAAGCAGGTTAAAGCAAGAGCAATTACCCCTCAGACTGGTCCCTTGGTCCCCCTACAATCTGCAGGCAGGCAGCCACTGAGCCTCAGCCACTTCTCCCTCTGGGGGCAGAGGCCAGACCGCACTCCCAGACTCCCTGTCCCAAAGTCCACTCACCTCCCACTTTGTTTTTGGAATTTATGGGTTGATAATTCTGGAAACTACCACAGCTGTTGGTGGTCTACTCTTCTGACATCCCTCTAGCTGTGGCTGGTCAGAGGGCCCTGAGGCTAAAACCTTTGGCTCACATGGGGCTAGCCTTGGCTCCCAGAGTGCTGTGCTGGCCCCTTCCTGCCAGCCTGCTGGGCTGTCTTCAGCAGGAGGTTAGTTTATCTCTGTCACTTTGTGGGTTCTAATACTCTAAAGTTTTTTAGAGTCATTTTTTACATGTGTTGGAGGAGGTGGAAGCAGGAGCCCTGCAGAAGTCCTGTTTCTACTCTGCCATCTTGGCTCTGCCCCCCTTTTTGTTGTTTTTTAAAAAAAGCATTTTAGCAACTAAATTAAAGTTCTTTTCCCATTTACTTGAGGCACAAAACTATTCACCTATAAAAGAGGCAATGTCTTCTGTCCTTTGACAGTTAATTTCTTTATACAAAAATTGTTTTTCACTCAGTCTCAAACTGCTGTGATAGAGCTGAACCATAAAGAGCAGACCCTTGCATCTGACATGTCCTACCTGCAGTGATGAAGATTTTATAAGTGTGCTAGATGATGTCCAGACATGTTAAGGTTAGGGTACCCAACCATATGATAGCTGAAAAAGAAAAAGGCTAAGACAAGCTTGTACATTGCCCACCTTTGACCTTTGTGGTGGCAAGTCTCAGAGTTTTGATCCTTAGGGAGCAAATCTAGAGAGGTTTCTGCCAGACCCAAGCTAAGGGTATCTGTTCTTTCTGAAAAAAGCAGAGGTCCAACATGAATCCCTACTGCTTATTTCCTCCTAGTTTATCCTCACAAGAAGCTCAAAACAATGTTTGCACACACACACATATATACTTGTCATTCAATCATTTCAGTCATGTCCAACTCTTCATGACCCTATTTGGGGTATTCTTGGCAAAGGTACTGGAGTGGCTTGCCATTTCTTTCACCAGCTCACTTTACAGATGAGGGAACTAAGGTAAACAGGGTTAAGTGACTTGCCCAAGGTCACACAGCTAGTAAGTGTCTGAGGCCATATTTGAACTCAGAAGATGAATCTTCTTGACTCCAGGCCCAGTGCTTTATCCACTGCACCACCTATCTGCCCCTATATATACATATGCATGTGGGTATACACATACATACATATACATATATGCATATATATACATATGTGTGTGCATATGTATATGTGTGTGCATGTAGAGAGAGAAATAACAACATTTATCATTTTTATAGTACCTTAAGATACAAATATCATCTCATTTTATCCTCACAACAACCCTGGGAGATTCGTTTTCTTGTCGTTCCCATTTTACTGAAGCAGATAGAGGTTAAAGGTCACACAACTGATAAATATCTGAGGTCAGATTTAAATTCATGTCTTTCTGACTAAAAATCAAGCACTCTATTCACTGTGCTACTTAGCTGCCTCTAGAAGGAGACAGAGGCAAAGATAAACAGAGGCATAGAGAAAAGTGGGGAGAGAGGTCTCATCACCCCTTTCCTGGATTGCTGCAATAGCTTCCTAAATGGTCTCCCTGCTTCAATAGAATCAGGGGTGAGAAGTTGTTTTGCATTTCTTAAGAGCAAGGCCTAAGAGGAAATGAGCTTATTACATTACAGAAGTTAGGTTTCAGTTCAGGTACCTTTACTGTCTTAGAGCATGAGCTTGGAGCATCTTATCTATATTTCTGTGTAGCATTGTTTCTGGGCTGATCCCCAACTACTATTCACACTGGTAGTTTGGATTCCCAGAGAGTGGATGCTAACTTGGGTTCTACAGGCAATTCTGTGTATCAACACTAATAATACTATAGGTCATTGCTGTCCCCCCACCCTTTACCCATTGATGAGTTCCTATTAACAGTGATTCCAGTAGACATAATTGGGTCAAAGTAATGGCATTTGCTAAGATTATATAATGGAGTTAGACACCATTAACATCTGTTGTAGACAAGAGTCTTACATTTAAAGTACAACTTTTAAGTTGCTGGTCTGGGTCTGGAATATATTAGTAGTAGAGATTTTCAGAAAAATGATAGATAGTTATCGTCCTCAAATTTTCAGTTCCTTTAAATGGAGCCTTTCCTTGAAACACAATGAAAATAAACTACCTCTCAGGAGCTCTTCTAGTATTTTAATTCAATGGCATTTAAAACAGGATTATGTGGTTTAGTGAGAAGCAGTGCATTATAATTGAGAGAGAAATGTTCTTAGAGACAAGAAGACTTGGTTTCATTTCTTACCTCTGACATATACTGGCTATGTGACCCTAGGTAAGTCAAGCTAACTTCTCACCAGGCAATTCTCTCTTTAAAAATTTGCAGTATTTTAATAGTATTTGCCCATTTACATGTAAAGACCATTTTTAATATTCACTTTTTAAAAATTTGAATTCCAAATGTTCTTCCTCTCTCCCTCATCTCCCCCCTCTCTGAGACAATAAGCAATTTGACATGTTATATATGTGCAGTCTTGTAAAACATATTTCCATATGTCATATTGTGAGAGAAGAAACACATGAAACCACTCACCCACAAAAATAAAGTGAAAAATAGTATGCTTCTATCTGCATTTGGATTCCATCACTTCCTTCTCTTTATGTGGATAGCATTTTTTTTTTATCATGAGTCCTGGTTACTCTCTTAAGTTGCAAAATAGCTGCAAATTTGCAGTGATAGAGGATGTTCCTTACCTGGAGCTTATTACACATAAGAGTTCACAGGTCTAGGAAAGAAAGAAAGAAAGAAAGAAAGAAAGAAAGAAAGAAAGAAAGAAAGAAGGGAAGGAGGGAGGGAGGGAGGGAGGAAGGAAGGAAGGAAGGAAGGAAGGAAGGAAGGAAGGAAGGAAGGAAGGAAGGAAGGAAGGAAAGAAGGAAGGAAGGAAGAAAGGAAGGGGGGAGGGAGGGAGGGAGGAAGGAAGGAAGGAAGGAAGGAAGGAAGGAAGGAAGGAAGGAAGGAAGGAAGGAACCAAACAAAATAGTATTTAAATGCTTAGCACCTGACCAGCTGAGGTCTAAATTTGTCTTGGGTTTCCAACTTGACATGTGTTTCTTAAAAATCTATTATGTCCCAGACACAATGTGAGATACTGGGGATACAAGGATGAAAAGATATAGTCCCCACCCTTAAGAGAATTACAGACTAATTGAGAAGATACTACACATGTAATTGTGAAGCATGGGAGAATTATAATAAGCACCAGGGACAGATCCCCAGAGGAAGTGTCAAAAGAAGTGGGGAAAGGGAGAATTCTTTCAACCAGGAGGATCAGGGAAGTCTTCATCAGAAAGAGGATTCCTGAAATGTAGTAGACCTAGAAGAAAGAGAAGTATTTTAAGGTAGAGATGTGGAGGTGACCTCTATATTGTCCTAATTTAGAAGACTGAGAGTAATTGAGCAGAATTGCTCCCAGGTATTTGTATATGTTACTCACTCATATTTGTTCTTTTTATAGATCAATTTCTTCATATTCCTGAAAATTCTCAGGCTGCTCGTATCTAAGCTCAAAGCCCATCAAATGTGCTTCAGTGATTATAAATACAGGTAAATAGACAAAGGGGACTGTTGGCACAAATAGGTGTCTATATTACTAAACTTAGAGGGATAATATATTGGGTTTAAACCAACATAGAATCCTGAGCCTTCTAAAACAGATACCTTGGGGAGAGAATAATAATAACAGTTAACGTTTTTATATCACTTTAAGCTCTGCAAAGCATTCTACATATCTCATTTGATCCTTACAATGACCTAGTAAGATAAGTATTAAGGGGATTATCCTTATGATAGTTGTCTTAGTGAATAAAATACTTGGTTTGGAGTCAGGAAGACCTGAATTCAAATCTAACCTCAGATAGCTGTGTGACCCTGGGCAAATCATTTAACTTCTATCTGCCTCAGTTTTCTCAAGTGTAAAGTGAGAATGATAATAATAGTACCTAGCTTATAGGGTTGTTGTAAGGATCAAATGAGAGGGAAACAATATATATGACTGCAATAAGGTAAAGTCAAAGAACACTAAAGACTAAACACTAAAAGACTAAACATAAAGAACACTAAAATTAACACTATATAATTGTACAGACCAATTGATCCGAGAAAAGGGTTAAGGAATCCACTCCCTGCTTTTCTTGAAGAGATGGAAGATTACAGATGTGGAATGTTGCCACACGGTCATAAGAAGATGCAAGTTAATTTTACTTAACACTTCTCTTTGGTAGAAGGGAAGACTCTCTAAGTTGGAGTAGGGTGTGAGTGATGCAAGCATATCTGGAAATGACTGAAATATAAAAACAAAAATAATTAAATATAATTTCTAAAAGCCAGTAACAGAGGTGGAGCCAACATGGTGGAGAAAAGACAGTAATTCACCTAAACTATCCCAGAACCCCTCTGAGCCCCTTTAAACAATGCCATAAAACAATTCCTGGAGCAGAAGAAACCACTAAAGGAAAGGGTGAAATAATTTTCCAGCCAAAGACAACTTAGGTCAGCTGGAAAGATCTGGGTGAGAGTGGAGCACGGGCTGTGCCAGTGCAGACCAGGCCCCAGAAAAACAGGAGTAGACCTTGGGAGCCACTGAATCAGCAGCAGCACCTGCTTCCAGAGCTCTCAGCCCACAGATGGTAAGGGGGTTGAACAACTAATGAGAAGCTGATTACAGGGTCTCTTTGCTGTCACTGGTGGTAGGATTCTGTTGCTTTGCCCATACTCAGATCCAAGTCATAGTCCTCAATGAGAAGTCATAATCCCAGGGTGAGGAGGATCACTAGCATACCAAAGCTTCCGGTCACAGTGAAGCAAGGACCCTCGTCAGAGTTCCAGGACAGAAAAAAGCACACTTCTTAGATCATACCACCTTGGAAGAACTGAACTAAAGAACTGAAAACTTACAGGTCCCTACAAGTATCACTGAAAAGAGCTGCTCAAAACCCCTAAAATTTTGTAAAGTTTACCTTCCACCCTGGAAGCTCTACTTTAACAAAGAGCTAAAAGTCAAGAAATAGACTGGTAAAATGAACAAATGACAGAGAAAAAGACCTCTGACCATAGAAAATTACTATGGTGACAAGGAAGATCAAAACACACACTCATAAGAAGATAACAAAGTCAAATCTCCAACATCCAAAGGCACTGAGAAAAACATGAATTGGTCTCCATCCATGGAAGAGCTCAAAAAGGATTTTGAAAATCAAGTAAGGGTGGTGCCAAGATGGCGGAGTAGAAGCATGACCTTCCCACGGCTCCGGCTTCCACCTTCCCCAATCCATGTAAAAAGGGGACTCTAAAGAAACTTTGGAGCTGAAGAACCCACAAAATGACACAGAGAAGCTAACCTCCCCCTGAGGACAGCCTGGTAGGCCTGCAGGAATCCAGAACAGCACTCTGGGAGCTGAGCCCAGCCCCAACCGAGGCTTTAACCCCAGTGCAGGCCTGACCAGCCCTCGGCCAGAGGGACTCCAGATCAGCAGCAGCTGTGGCCCTTTCCAGATTTATCAACACATAGGATGCAAAGGACAAAGTGAGAGGCTAGTGCAGTCTGGACTTTGGGACCAGTAAGTGGGAGTGTGTGGCTTTTACCCCCAGGGTGAGAAGCCGCTGAGATGCTTCCACAACCAGCCAGTGCCATGTGGCAGCTTCAGCTCCTGGCCTGCAGAGTGTAGGGGTACCAAGCACCAGTCTGAGGGGTAATCACTCTTGCTTTAACCTGCTTGGATCTGGATTTCAGTCTAGGGTGGAGGTCCTGAGGTGTGTGTCCAGCTTGCCAGAGCGTGTGGAGACCTCAGAGAGGGCACCCATCTAATACCTCCGGCAGCTGAAAAAACCCCAGCATTTGGGACGAAAGCTCCCCTGGTTGGTGGCAGAGTCCTACTGTGGCAAAACCCCAAAAGTCAAGTAATTGAGTGGCAAAATGAGGAGGCAAAGGAAACAAAGCAGACAGAAGATGCCAACATTACACTCCTATTTTGGGGACAAAAAGGAGCAAAGCATGGAACAGGAGGAAAACAGTGAAATCAGAACTCCTGCACCAAAAGCTTCAAAGGAAAATATAAGCCAGTTACAGGTCATAGAAGACCTTAAGAAGCAGATAAGAGAAGTGGAGCAAAAATTGGGAAGAGAAATGAGAACAATGAAAGAAAACTATGAAATGAGAGTCAACAGCCTGACTGAGGAAAATAATACCTTAAAAAACAGACTGACTCAAATGGCAAAAGAGGCTCAAAAAGGCAATGAGAAGAAGAATGCCTTAAAAAGCCAAATTTTCCAGATGGAAAAAGAATCTCAAAATCTCAATGAGGAGAATAATTGCTTCAGAATTAGATTGGAGCAAATGGAAGCTAATGACTTTATGAGAAATCAAGATGGCGATTAAACAGATCCAAACAAATGAAAGAATAGAAGGCAATGTGAAATATCTCATGGGAAAAACCACTGACCTGGAAAATAGATCCAGGAGAGATAATTTAAAAATTACTGGACTACCTGAAAGCCATGATCAAAGTAAGAACCTAAAAATCATCCTCCAGGAAGTTTTCAAAGAAAACTGCCCTGATGTTTTAGTGCCAGTGGGCAAAATAGAGGTTGAAAGAATCCACCAATCAGTTCCTGAAAAAGATCCCAAAAAGAAAACTCCTAGGAATATTATAGCCAGGTTCTGGAATTCCCAGATTAAGGAGAGAATATTACAAGCAGCCAGGAAGAAACAACTTGAATATTGTGGAAACACAATCAGGATAACCCAGGATCTGGCAGCTTCTACACTGAGGGATAGAAGGGCTTGGAATATGATATTCCAGAGGGCAAAGGAGCTGGGATTAAAACCAAGAGTCACCTACCCAGCAAAACTGAGTATGATGTTTCAGGGGAAAATATGGCCATTCAGTGGAATAGAGGACTTTCAAGCATTTTTTTTTTTTTGCTTTTTGGAGGGCAATTGGGGTTAAGTGAAACTTTCAAGCATTCTTGATGAAAAAACCAGAGTTGAATAGAAAATTTGACATTCAGATACAAGAAGCAAGAGAAGCATGAGAAGGTAAACAGGGAAAAGGAATCATAAGGAACTTATCAAAGTTGAACTATTAACTTTCTTACATGGAAAAACAATAATTGTAACTGATGAAACTTTTCTCAGTAGTTGAAGGGATTAGAAATATATATGTATATATACATATGCATGTATATATATGTTTATATATGAGGGTATATGGGCATATGATTACATATGTGAATGTGTGTATATATGTTTACAAGTATACATAGATAGAGGGCACAGGACCAATTTAACAGGAAGGGATGATACTTAAAAGGTGAAATTAAGAGGTGAGAGAGGAATATAATGAGAGGGGATGGGGAGACAGATTGGGGTAAACTATCTCATACAGAAGAGGCAAGGGGAAATGGTTACAATGGAGGGGAAGAATAGGAAAGCAAAAGGGAATAGGTCAACCTTATTCCCATTGAATCTGGCTTGAGGAGGGAGTGAAATACACACTAAATAGGGTATCTCACCCTCCAGGAGAATGGGGGGAAGGGGATGAGAGGGGAGATGATGGAAGGGAGGGCAGGCTGGGAGGGAGGGAAGTTGGAAGCACCCACTTTTGAAAAGGGATGGGATCAAAGTAAAGCATAGAACAAGTGGGAGGTGGGATAGGAGGGAGGGAAATATAGTCAGTCTTTTACAATATATATATATATATATATATATATATATATATACTATGTTATTGTTTTGCATAAGCCACACATGTACAACCTATACTGAATGGCTTATCTTCCCAGTAAGGGTGGGTGACAAGGAAGGAAGGGAATGAATCTGGAATTGAAAGTTTTAAAATTAAATATTCAAATATATGTATATATATATATATATGTGTGTGTGTGTATACTATTATTAATACCATCTTACATGTAATTGGGAAATAAGATATACAGGCACTGTGGCATAGAGATCTACTGGAAAAGTCAAAAGGGGTATGGAAGAAAATATGGGAGAGAGCAGATTGGAGGAGGGAATATCCTGTGGGACTGCTATTTTGGGGCAGTGAGTAGGGTAAAAACTGGGAGAAAATTTGTAACTCAAAATCTGGAGGAAATGAATGATGTAAATTAGAAGTTAATAAAGCATTAAATAAATAAAAGAAAGTCAAGTAAGAAAGGGAGAAGAAAAATTGGGAAGGGAAATGAGAGTAGTGCAAGAAAATCATGAAAAAAGAGTCAATAGCTTGGTAAAGGATACACACACACAAAAAAATAATGAAGAAAATAACACCTTAAAAAACAGACATGTCCAAATGGTAAAAGAGGTACAAAAAGCCAAATGAGGAGGAGAATATCTCGAAAAGTAGAACTGGTCAAATGGAAAAGGAGGTGCAAAAGCTTATGGAAGAAAATTATTCCTTAAAAATTATAATTAAGCAAATGGAAGGTAATGACTTTATGAGAAATCAAGAAACAATAAATTGAAGCCAAAAGAATGAAAAAATAGAAGACAATGTGAAATATCTCATTGGAAAATAACAACTGACCTGGAAAATAGATCCCAGGAGACAGATTTTAGAAATTATTGGACTACCTGAAAGTCATATAAAAAAAAGAACCTTGACCTCATCTTTCAAGAAATTATCAAGGAAAGCTGCCCTGATATTCTAGAACCAGAGGGTAAAATAGAAATGGAAAGAATCCATCAATCACCTCCTGAAAGAAATTCCAAAAAGAAAACTCCCAGGAATAGTATAGTCAAATTACAGAGCTTCCAGGGCAAGGAAAGAATATTGTAAGCAGCCAGAAAGAAAAAAAACACATTTGGGATAACACAAGATTTAGCAGCTTCTGTGTTAAACTTTCAGAGGACTTGGATGATATTTTGGAGGGCAAATGAGTTAGGATTACAACTAAGAATCACCTATTCAGAAAAACTGGGTATAATCTTTCAGGGGAAAAAATGAATACTCAATGAAGTAGAGGATTTTCAAACATTCTTGATGAAAAGACCAGAGCTGAGGGGGCAGGGTCAAGATGGCGGAGTAGAAACAGGACTTCCTTGGAACTCTGTCTTCCACCTCCCCCAATTCATGTAAAAGGGGACTCTGAACAAACTTTGGAGCTACAGAACCCACAAAATGACACAAAGAAGCTAATCTCCTTCTGAGGACAGCCTGGCAGGCCAGCAGGATTTGGCCAGCACAGTGCTCTGGGAGCTGACCCTAGCCCCGCAGGCCAGAGGTTTTAGCCCAAGGGCAGGCCTTACCAACCACTGGCTGGAGGAACTCCAGATCAGCAGCAGCTGTGGTCATTTCCAGAATTATCAACACATAGATGTGAAGGACAAAGTGAGAGGTCAGTGCAGTCTGGACTTTGGGATCGAGTAGTTGGGAGTGCGTCAGCCTTTATCCCCTGGAGGGAGAAGCCGCTGAGATGCCCGGCACAGCCGCCGCCACTTGGCAGCTTCAGCTCCTGGCCTGCAGGCTTTAGGGGGACCAATCAACCAGTCTGAGGGGTAATTGCTCTTGCTTTAACCTGCTTGGATCTGGATTGCAGTCTAGGGTGGAGATCCTGGGGTGTGCGAGCAGCTTGTGAGAGTGTGTGGAGGGTTCAAAGAGGGCACCCAACTAATACCTTCAGCAGCTGAGAAAATCCCCCAGCATTTGGTACGAAGCTCCCCAGTCTGGTAGCAGAGTCCTACAGTGGCAAAAAGCCCAAAAGCCAAGTAATTAAGTGGCAAAATGAGCAGGCAAAGGAAGCAAACCAAACAAAGCAATACAATATTAGACTCCTATTTTGGGGACAAAAAGGAGCAAAGCTTGGAACAGGAGGATGACAGTGAAGTCAGAACTCCTGCACCAAAAGCTTCAAAGGAAAATACGAGCTGGTTACAGGCCATAAGGAGCAAATAAGAGAAGTGTAGGAAAAATTGGGAAGAGAAATGAGAACGATGCAAGAAAATTATTAAATGAGAGTCAACAGCCTGACAGGAAAATAACACCTTAATAAATAGACTAACTCAAATGGCAAAAGAGGATCAAAAAGGCAATAAGGAGAAGAATGCCTTAAAAAGCCGAATTTGCCAGATGGAAAAAGAATCTCAAAAGCTCACTGAGGAGAATCATTGCTTCAGAATTATATTGGAGCAAATGGAAACTAGTGACTTTATGAGAAATTAAGATGCTGTTAAACAGATCCAAACAAATGAAAGAATAGAAGGCAATGTGAAATATCTCACTGGAAAAACCACTGACCTGGAAAATAGATCCAGCAGAGATCGTTTTAAAATTATTGGACTACCTGAAAGCCATGATAAAAGAAAGAACGTAGAAATCATCCTCCAAGAAATTTTCAAGGAAAACTGCCCTGATGTTTTAGAACCCGAGGGCAAAACAGAGGTTGAAAGAATTCACCAATCACCTCCTGAAAAAGATCCCCAAAAGAAAACTCCTAGGAATATTATAGCCAGGTTCCAAAATTCCCAGATCAAGGAGAGAATATTACAAGCTGCCAGGAAGGAACAATTTGAGTATTGTGGAAACACAATCAGGATAACACAGGATCTAGCAGCTTCTACACTGAGGAATAGAAGGGCTTGGAATATGATATTCCAGAGGGCAAAGGAGCTGGGATTAAAATCAAGAATCACCTACCCAGCAAAACTGAGTATGATGTTTCAGGGGAAAATATGGTTATTCAGTGGAATAGAGGACTTTCAAGCATTCTTGCTGAAAAAAACAGAGTTGAATAGAAAATTTGACATTCAGATACAAGAAGCAAGAGAAGCATGAGAGGGTAAATGGGGAAAAGAAATCATAAGGAACTTATCAAAGTTGAACTATTAACATTCCTACATGGAAAAAACAATAATTGTAACTTATGAAACTTTTCTCAGAATGAAAATAGTTGAGGGGAATATATATATATATATATATATATATATATATATATATATATATATA
>NW_027187380.1:33658916-33749541 GCF_028583685.1 Petaurus breviceps papuanus
ATATATATATATATATATATATATATATATATATATATATATATATATATATATATATGAGGGTATATGGGCATATGAATACATATGTGAATGTGTGTATATTTGTTTACAGGTATACATAGGTAGAGGGCACAGAACCAATTAAATAGGAAGGGATTATACTTAAAAGGTGAAATTAAGAGGTGAGAGAGGAATATAACGAGAGGAGATGGAGAGAGATAGAATGGGGTAAACTATCTCCTATAGAAGAGGCAAGGGAAAATGGTTACAATGGAGGGGAAGAACAGAAGGCAAAAAGGCAAAACCTTATTCTCATTTAATTTGTCTCAGGGAGGGAATGACATACACACTAAATAGGGTGTCTCACCCTACAAGAGAGTAGGGGGGAAGGGGATGAGAGGGGGGATGATGGAAGGGAGAGCAGGGTGGGGGGGAGGGAAATTGGAAGCACCCACTTTTGAAAAGGGATAAGATCAAAGTAAAGAATAGAACAAGTGGGAGGTGGGATAGGAGGAAGGGAAATATAGTCAGTCTTTTACAATATATCTACTATGCTAATGTTTTACATAGCTACACATGTACAACCTATACTGAATTGCTTATCTTCCTAGTAAGGGTGGGTGACAAGGGAGGAAGGGAATGAATCTGGAATTCAAAGTTTTAAAATAAAATGTTTAAAAATATATAAATACAATTATTCATACTATTTTACATATAATTGGTAAATAAGATATACAGTCATCGGGGCATAGAGATCCACCATGCCCTACTGGAGAAGTCGAAGGGGGTATGGGAAAAGATATGGGAGAGAGCAGATTAGAAGAGGGGATATCCTGTGGGATTGCTATTTTGGGGTGGTGGGTAGGGAAAAAACAGGGAAAAAATTTTTAACTCAAAATCTGGTGGAAATGAATGATGTAAACAAGACTTTAATAAAGCATTTGAAAAAACAAAACAGAAAAAGAAAAGACCAGAGTTGAATAGAAAATTTGACTTTCAGTTATAAGACTCCAGAGAAGCATAAAAATGTTTCTTCCAAAGAGGATCTGGAATCACATGTCCTCTCTTGAAGCAGGAAGACAAAAGAAGACTGTCTCATTTCTCCCAGGCTCTCAGGTCTATTCTACCATTGATTCAGGCATGAAGTGTCTTGGCCACCAATAAGGAGGGTCTAATGCAAATGATCCAGGCTTGAAGCCAGAATTACATATTGAAACCTTTCTAAAGCAAAACAATGCTCTGCCTGGTTTCCTCCAATTATTTGGCACTTCAATAACATTTTCTAGCTATCTATATGTGCCATAGAAAGTAAAGTTCTTAGTCTCCAAAGAAAACAGAGCAAACAATAGAAAAGAGGACCTTACTTAAATTGTCCCCTTGTAATGTATACCAACTATTCTTTAGAGTGAGAATTCAGATTTAAAGTATTTAAACCTTTAGCACAACTGAAAGGCTTCAAGAAAATGCTTTCTTGTTAGATAAATTGTAGAAGGCATGGGGTCTTTATTGTTGGTTTCTTCTAGATTTAGACCTATGTTAATAAGATGACCTCTGGGAGCCCTTTAAACTGTGAGATTTTGTGATTTTATACTTGATAAAATAAATTATTCCTAGATATTAGTTAGGAGAACTGGTCCTAAACCATTCTGATTATATGCCTATATTTGACTGAATGCCTTCCAGGTCCCTAGAACTATTGAATCCATCAGCTATAGGTGATGGAAGGTAGGAAGATATAAATAGCAAATGAAGATTTTAAAATTGAACCTAGACATAATAGAGAACCTTTGAAATTTATTGAGTAGAGAGTGATATTGTCAAATCTAAATTTTACATAAATCACTTTGGCAGCCAAATGGAGAATGGATTGGACTGGGAGAGACTTGATTCAGGGAGACTAAGTAGAAGATTATTCCAATAATTCAAGAAAGAGATAATGAGGCCTAAATGAGGATGGTAGCTTTGTGAGTAGGGAGAAGGGGACTTATATGAGGGATGTTATGATCAGCACAGTCCTTCTATATTACCAGAGGCCAGGAAATATCCTTTTCCAAATGGTTCCCAAATGCATAAATGTGGATTGAGGGGAACTATGATTTTGTTAGATAATTTTTATATGTGCTACCAAGTAGCAGTTGATACTAAATTAATGGGAGTTTGAAAAGAAATGTCCCTCCATCCTCTCAGAAGATGCCTGATATCTGTCACTGATACCATATTTTGATATGATGACTATCACAGACCTTGAAATGTTTAGTTATAAATTGAATTTTCACAGTTAAAATGTGTGAAAAATATTTCAAACCATGTGAGCTTCTAAAATGTTTTCTTGGAGGAAATATTCACAGCTTTCTTTTTCATTTCTAGTTACCTTTTGAACACTGAATTAATTTCACTTTATGAAAGTTAAAAGAAAGTCATATATCTTCATTGCAAAACTTCCAACCACTTCTATGACTCCAGAAGCACCATTTGCTAAAAAAACAAAAACAAAAACAAAAACGTGATATGAAATATGCTTCACAACTGGTAGGAAGATCAAATCTTACAATGTAAATTAAATATGTGTCTAGTAAATGGCTTGCCTATATTTTGCTACTTGGAGAAAAAAACCAATAGACAGGGACTATTTGGGGAAGTTCCTGAGCTGGGAAGCGTATTGACAATAAAGACCCAGGGAATAGTGCAGCTCTAAAGGTCTTGTAGCCTCCTTCTTCTTCCTCTTCCCACTAGGAGTAATGAACAAAATTGGAGAAGGGGGTATAGTGAAGAGACGGTATAATATAGCAGCAACTGAAAAGTTACAATATGGAAATCGATCAGTATGCCTCCAATTTACTGTCTGCCATTTCTGAATATTACTATACTTAACAATTACTCTGTTTATAATTTTCAGGTTGGCAAGATCAACACTGGTCCTTATTCCTTTGCTGGGTGTCCATGAGATAGTCTTCTCCTTTGTCACTGATGAACAAGTTAAAGATTATTCAAAACATATAAGACTCTTCATTCAATTAACAATGAGTTCCTTCCATGTAAGTAGGGTTATGTATTGAAACAGCTCAAGTTTGAGAAAATAAAAGTGATCCTTATTTAAATAGAGGCATCAAGGTGGTGTGGTAGATGGAATACTGGGTCTGTAGTCAGGAAGACCTGAGTTTAAATCCAGCCTCAGACACTTAATAGCTAAGTGACCCTGGACAAGTCATTTAACTTCTTCTTGACTCAGTTTCCTCAACTGTAAAATGAGCATAATAACAGTACCTACTTCCCAGGGTTGTTGTGAGGATAAAATGAGAACTTAGCACAGTAAGTGCCATATTATTCCCAACCCCACCACCTTTTTCCCCAATCAGACTTAATCTGAAAAATCTAAAGCTTCTTGGGATGAAAAGAACTATTTCCAATATTATAGTCTGACAACTCTCCTAGCTATTTGCTTCTACCAAACTCTCTCTGTCATACACCCTTTCTAAGGTATTAGTTTCATCCTTCAGTCCATTCCAGTGCACATAGGGTATGTAGATGTACATGTCCCACTGTCTTTGAAGTGAAAATATGCTCCAGTCATGTTCACAAAATGTCAGTCCTGGAAGGGTCCTTAGAGACCAGCTAGTCCAACCCTTTTGTTTTATAAATAGAGCAAAGTAAGGCCTAGAGAGGGGCAACGACTTTCCTAACTTACACGGCTAATTAGTGACAGAGATAGCCCAACTTTCCTTGGGTTGAGCCCCCAGGTGATTACTCTTTCTAGCATGCAGCAGTACCTCCCTACACCTAGTGCTCTTGCCAGGCAGTTTAGTGTAATTGCAGAAATTTAGTGTAGCTTTGCTGACGTAGTCCTGGTCTCTCCATCTATTTTGTTATACATGTTGGCCTTGATAAAGGGTCCTTCCACTCTCTGATTTTGGGGAGAAGTTCTGATCTTTTTGTGTGTATGCTGGAGAAGTTTCTGGGTGTCCATGTACAGTAGGATACCTCTTCCTATGTAGGAAAAGGGGTCACAAGTCATTTCTGTGGATTTCCTGGAAGAATTACTGGAAGAAAAGGCTGGAAAGATAGGGTGGCCCCAGATTAAGGCTTCATCAGTTTGTTCATTATTCTTCTCTGCTTTAGCCATTAATCATTAAATCTCTTGATTCTAGCAATGATTAGATTTTAGATTAAGTCTATCCATTCCTACTTGCCACTTGACACCAGAAACTATGCTACCTCTAGGTTTGTCTGTTCAGCCCATTGTTGTTTCTCTATTCTGTAGAATCATATTAGAGTTTTTATTATTTGTATGAGTTTGTGTGAGTGCTCATCTTATGCCCCTTTTATAAAGTGCTTAGTTTTTATATGATATACACTGTGTCAAATGAACATTACTCAAATCTCTGGGCTATTTATGACTTAAAACAGAAGATAGACCATGAGATAGGGATCTCTGGAACTAGTATCTGTAGTTTTTAGTTAAGGCAGAATAAAAGCAGTAACTAGAAACAGGAAGGTAGATGGGCTTGAGACAAGGCTTTCATTCAAAGATGTAGACAAGGTAAAATGCAAAAAACATGAAATTAAGTAACTAGCTCCAATAAGCAGAATTAAGTCTAGGGCCAGAAGCAAGAGACACAAAACTATCTAAACTAGTATCCAACAGGGTCAAAAATGGCATAGGACACAAATTAAGAGATATTAGTAGTAGGAATCAGTTTATTGAACAGTCAGGGCTAATGTTCCCTGAACAACTATGTAAGGCCTGAAGCTCTGCTGGAGTTCAGGTTGTACTAACCTTTTGCTGAATCAAAAATTACTTTCAGCAAAAATAAATAATTCAATATTGATTGATTTTCATTATGAAAGCATGTTATTAAACCATTTAGGTGATTTCTAAGGCTAATTCAAGTTTTCTGTGTTAGCTTTCCATCAATCCCCATTGAAGGTACAGTTTGCGTCAACTCAAATAAAAAAAAAAAACCTGTGATGGCAGCGTTCTTGTTTTGGGGGTTTGGGAAACAAAGGGATGAAGTGGTCTTTTGGCCCTTGAGGATGTGTCTAGTCATCTGTCTGAGTTCTTTATCAGTCAGGAATGATTCCTAATATTCCTGTTGTACTTTGTTCTTATGCATACTCACAATTCATTTATACCTTTTGGTTTGTCTTGTGTATTGTGTATTATCTTGTACCCTTAACTTCTTGGGTTTTTTTTGGGGGGGTTGCTTTTTTTTGGAGGGGGAAGGTAGGGCAATTGGAGTTGTGACTTGCCCAAGCTCACACAGCTAGTTTTTGTGTTAACTGTCTGAGGCCATATTTGAACTCAGGTCCTCCTGACTCCAAGGCCGGTGCTTTATTCACTGCGCCACCTAGTCGCCCCTCCCTTAACTTGCTGTTTATCATCCTTTATTCTGGAAGAGGACCAATGACATCACAAGGGTAATGTCTTGATTTTAGAGTAAATTGGGTTTAAAGGCAAAAGCGATATCTTATTCCTCTTTGTATTCAATTCAACAAATATTTATTGAGTGATTACTGCATGCAGTATGGTAAGGGGAGTACAAGGTAGAATAAAATACATTATTTCCCCTTGAAGAACTTATAGTCTAATAAGACTTTTTCTTTTTCATCTTCTTTTTGGTACATAGCAGATACACAACAAATGTCTGTCAAATTAAATGTGTTCAAATGTATATGCCACAAATAAATCCACACACTCACAGTGATATGCTAACACATTCTTCTCCTTTCCTGGCTTATGTCTTTTAATGGGGGAACAAATGTGGGACTTGTAACCTATAAAGTTCACACACAAATTGCTAGGGCAGAAAAAATCTTCTATGTATATAAGGACTAGACTTTGGATCCTTGATTGACTTTGGAGTGAGTCATTCTGGTTCCCCTCAGCCCTGCACAACAGATGCAGTTGTTGTTTAATCATTTAGTTATGTACAACTCCTTATGACCCTGTGTGGGGTTTTCTTGGCAAAGATGCTGGACTGATTTGCATTTCCTTCTCCACTGGATTAGGTAAATAGAAGTTAAATGACTTCTGCGGGGTAACACAGCTCATGAGTGTCTGAGGTCACATTTGAACTTAAATCTTCCTGATTCTAGACCCAGTGCTCTATCCACTGAGCCACCTAGCTGCACAACAGATGCAGAAGGGCATATAAAATCTCCCTTTACTATCTTGGTGACTGTTCTATTTGTGTCCCTGTATTTCACTATCCTTCCTAAAATGTGGCGCTCAGAACTGAAAAGAATACTCCCACTGAGGTCTGGCTAGTGTGGACTCTAGTGGGAGTATGATTGCTCTTACTCTAGACACTGATACTGAAACCTGAGATAGCTGTGTTTTTGTTTTGGCTGCTATATTGCACCTTTAATTCCTACTGTGACATTGGGGCACACGAGCCCCTCTGTATGTCTTTCCTTTGTCTAGTTACATTCCCTGATTGCTATCAGATGACACGTAGGGAAGATTTTCTGCTCAGCTGGACTCACTTTCCCTATCACCTGTTTTCCTAATCCTTTTATGGTTCTATATGATGCCTGGAACCAGACACCTGCTGTCTCACAGACACCATAGTGTCTCCTAGTATTCTTTTAAACATGTTCTCTCATCTCTTTACTCTGACTCAGTGCCTTGCTAAGTTACCTGGACTTTGGAATCTCTCCCTGCATATTCTGAACCTGTAAGTCTGGCCCCTGGAGTTCCAAATGGCAGCTTTCCACCATGTTTTCCTTTACCCCAGGCCCAGCAATATCTATTAAAATCTCTCAGCTCTCAGCAGCACTGAAAATCTGAAAGCTTTCTCCTTTGGTTTTCTCATAAAAATTAAGGAAGTCCTTTCTTGACTCCTTACTCTCCTTCACTCCACTTACCTAGTCAGCTGCCAAATCTTGTTTCTACCTCCACAGCATCTCTCATACCTGTCCCCTTCTCCTCCTCACATGACTATCTCCCTAGTTCCTCACACCTTGTACTTCTGACTACTTATCTGGTTAGAGACACACTGAAATTATAGGATGATTTTGTCTTTTCCTTGTTCCTTACAGGATGTATTTATAAGATATAAAAATGACAAAATTTTATATTTAAAGATATAAAATGATAGCCTCCACATGTGGCAGAAATTTTCTATTCTGACTGAAAACAATGGAATTGGTTAACTGGATCAGGCTTCATTTAAATTATGCACTCGGATTAGTAGCTTAATGATTACCAAATGACCTGATTTTTTTCTTATTTTCAAAGTAGTCTTTGGTATAGCATGTGCTCTGAAACAAGTCTCATCTTGTCTTCTACATCATACAGCTTCTTTTATGGCCAACCCATCAACCAACATTCTTAGACAAAGACAGTTAGTCCCTATTTATATTCCAATAGAGCAGAAAACATATGCTTGTAAATGCATGCATGCGCACACAAACACACACACACACACACAAACACATGCATCCAAGATAAATAGAAAGAGAAGGGCACTGGTAATTGCAGGGATCTGGAAGGGCTTCATGCAGAAAATGGGGCTTGACCTGAATTTTGAAAGAAATCAAGGATTTCAATAAGTAGAAATGCGAAGGAAGAGCATTACAAGCATAGAAGACAATCAGTGCAAAGGCACAGGTTTGGGTGATGGAGGCTCAACAAGTAGGTCAATATGGTTAAGCCATAGAGTTTGTGGAAGACAATAATGTGTGAAGGGACTGGAAAGGTCAGAAGGAAGAAGGCCATGAAGAGCTTTAAATGTCAGACAGAAGAATTTGACCCTATAGATAACAGAGAGCCACTGGAGTTAACTGAGTAACAGAACTGGCATTGGAGGAAATTGTACAGGCTGCATCATAGAATTAGAGACCTAGGACCGTAAAGGACCTTGGAGATCTCTGGATCCAACACTCATTTTACAGATAAGTAAAATGAGATTCACAGATGTTAAGTGACCTGTCTAGTAAGTATCTGAGGCATCAGAGTAGGGAGAGACTTGATGAAGGTAGACCAAATAAAAGGCTTTTGTTATAATCATTCTGGTAGAATGGGATGAGGGCCTGAACTAAAGTGATGGCTGTGAGAGTGAAGAGGAAGGAAAGAAAATATTGTGAAGATAGAAACAAGATTTGGAAACAGATTGGATTTATGGGATGTGGGAGAGTGAGAAATGGAGGATGGCACCAAAATTTTGTATTGGATAACTGGAAGGATGGTGATACCCTTGAAAGTGGTAGGGAAATTTGGAACAGAGTGACTTTGGGGAAAAAATAATGAATTCTGTTTTGGGTATGTTGGTTGGGAGATGCATATATGATATATCTAGTTTGAAATACCCAAGTTGGTGACGTAGGATGATAGCTTAGGAGAAAGACCGGTACGGGATTTATAACTGCATAAAAATCATAGCTATAACATGATAGCAGGTGACCTGGGTTCTCATTCCAGTTCTTCCAAAATAACTTGTACAGGGCGGCCAGGTAGCACAGCGAGTAAGAGCACTGGCTCCAGTGTCGAGAAGACCTGGAGATCGAATCCCGGGCTCAGACACTTAGCACCCACCCAGAAACACCTGGCCGTGTAACCTTGAGCAAGTTACTTAACCCCAATTGCTTAGGGGCAGCCAGGTGGCTCAGCGAGTAAGAGCACCGGCTCCAGTGTCGGGATGACCTGGATCAAATCCGGGCTCAGATACTCAGCACCACAACCAGAAATAATAACTGGCCATGTAACCTTGAGTAAGTCACTTAACCCCGACTGCTTAAAAAAATAAAAATAAAAAAAATAACTTGTGCAGTCCTGGATGACTCACTTAGCTTTTCTAGTCCTCAGTTTCCTCTCCTGTAAAATGAAATGATAATCTAAATCCTCTCTAAGATTACTTTTAGCTCCACAGTCCTTTAAGTGTAAAAGTCAGTGTATTAGGGAAATGGATTAGTATGGATATCTCCTAACTTTATAGTGTTTCTTCATGGCTTTAAGATAGTAAATAATAGACTCTGCATATGGTCACTGGTATTTGGAGTAAGTGTAGAGAAAGCAACAGAGTGCTTCAAGACACAAGGGTTAAGGAAAATCAGTTCCACTGCCAGGTAAGTTAATATTGTCTGGGTTTGTAATGGACAAGTTCAAAGACACTATCTTCCCATGAACACTGTGCTTCTCCCCTCCTGTTGACAAGGTTTCCTGACCACAACATACTCTTAGGTCAGTATTCTTGGACACAACAGAAACTACATAATTACAATTGATGTGAATGTCTAAATGTACAAACAAAGCTTTAATTATTAATGTTTACATCCAAGGTACAGAATGTGGCCCCAGTTCAGTTGAGAAGTAAAAGTCAAGTGTTAGAATGTGGAGGATGGAAGGCAGTCATCTGGTAGCATCCCATTTTAACTAAAGTCTAAATTCAATTGTTTCTGTGCTGTTGAAGGATTACAAGTCTTGTCAGCACCTTCTAAGTTTCACCCCTTGGAGGAAAAGCCCCACTCTCCCTGCTTTAGTTATGGTTCTAGGACCAGCTAATTTTCAGATGCATGGATCAATGTTTCTCAAAGTATGCTCCATGGACCCCTGGGCCTGAGACCTTTTCAGGGGTTCCTGAAAGTCAAAACTATTTTCATTATAATACTAAGGTGCTTTTTGTCTATTAAAATATTCTTCCCTGGGGTGTCTAGGTGGCGCAGTGAATAGAGCACCAGCCCTGGAGTCAGGAGGACCTGAGTTCAAATCCAGCCTCAGACACTTAACACAAAACTAGCCATGTGACCTTAGGCAAGTCACTTAACCCTAATTGCCCTACCTTTCCCCCTCCAAAAAGCAAAAAAATTAAAATATATATTCTTCCCTCTTCCAACTACATAGCTATGTGAAACTGGACTTTCTTCATAAACATCAGCTGAAACAACATATTGCAACAGATTGAATGCAGAAGCAGATATGAGAATGCAGCTATCTTCTATTAAGCCAAACTTTAAAGAGATCTACAAAAATACATAAAACATGCACTCTTCAAATTTTTTGTTTTGGAAAATATACATATTTTCATAAAATATTATATTTATGCTAATGTGTAATGGGTTTGTTATCGCTATCTAAATTAGTTAATAAATATTTTAAACATTCATCCATTTTAATTTCCAATATGGCAAATATTGAGAGATAAAATCACATAAACAAAAGCTCTTTGGAGTCCTCAACAATTTTTAAGTGTGTAAAGAGATCTTGAATCTAAAAAGTTTGAGAATCACTGGAGTAGATAGAGTCTGGTTTTTCCCAACTTAGGAATCAGTCTTACTGAAATCTCTTCAGTTCTAGTTGCCCCTGTGTAGACTATTGTCAGCTCTATTCCCATTCCAAGGTTCATTGTCCTGCTTCCTAAGAGGCCTTTCTTTTCTCTTCTTCAGCTTCCTGGACTTCAATTTCCTCATCTACCATTTGAGGAGATCTTATGATCACAGATTTAGAGCTACAAGACATCCTAGAAAACACCTAGTTGAGCCCTCTGATTTTACAAATTGGAACATTGAGAAATTAAGTGGTGGAAGAGGGAGGAGTCATACTCAGGTCTTCTGGGTGTCCTTTCTGCCATGCCACTGGGCTGATTTTTTTCTTTCTTTTATTCTAAACTTAAGAAAAAAAAAACATTTATATAACATAGTAGAATAGAAAAAAAGATGATTGTATGTGAAATTGCAAATTTAGTATGTATAATTTATAATTCCTTTTAAATATATAACAATATGACTTACTATTCCTTTTAAATATAAATATATAATTAAATATAAATATATCTAAATATATAATACATATAAATATATAACATAACTTTCTCTTTTTTTTCTTTCCCCCATTCCCCATACCCTAGAGATGGCTAACCATTAGCTATCAGACACAAATATGTATGTATATGTATGTGTATGTGTGTGTATCTATGTAAAACCATTCTATACATGCTTCTATTTATCATTTCTTTCTCTGGATGCAAATAGCATCTTCCATCATAGGTCTTTTGTAGTTAATTTGGGTATTTATAATAGTCAAAATGATTTAGTCAAAATCTCACTGAGCTGATTTCTAAAGTTCTTTCCAGCTCTAACATTCTAAAGTTCTGGTTTTAACTTCTACTGAATTAAAATTATGTCTTGGAAGAAGAGACAACTTTTCTCTGCCTCTCACTGGCTTAGGAAGTCGGAGTCTCTTCTGGCTCTGCTGCCAAAGCAGAACTGGATCTAACTTGGTTCTACCTCTTTTTTCCCCCAGGGGCTTCTTGTGGCCTTCCTCTACTGTTTTGCTAATGAAGAGGTAAGAATCTCTCCCAGCCTCCTACCCTACAAGGTACCATATTCCTTACCATTCACATGAGCCTGGTGTGTATGAGAGAATGCCACAACCGGAGCTTTATGAACAGGCTAAGCTTTTCTTTAGAGGGGAAGGGGACAGTGGACATTTCACATGATGAAAAAATGACCGGAGTGGTAGACAACTTAGATGAGTGGGAAAACACTAGGCTGGGATTTAGTTTGCCTGGATTTTTATCTGGATGTCTATTGTTGATAGGCTTGATACTATTGATCAAATTCACTCCATACCTGCCTAGCACTGAGTGTAGAAAGGATATTGTTAGAAAAGACACTGTTAATAAGAAGAATAAAATATGAATGTTATTAGAAGAAAAAGACTATTGAAAGATAAATTTCCTGTTCACTCCTGTTTCTTTCCCTTACAACCCACATCTGGGGAACCTGTGAAAAAAGTAACCATATCTCTTCCTATTGTATTTGAGGGCTGTAGAACTCCATATATTTCTGCGCTGCCCTTGCAAAAGTCACAGAATTGTGATACCATGGAAAGGGGATACAACTGGGACTTGGATCTGAATTACCAGAAAGAAAACACTGTACTAAGGGAGAAATGTTGTTACAGTCTCTATACCCAACCATGCTACTCTAAAGAATTATTTTTATTACTTATTCTAATTAATAGTTAATGTTTGATAAATTATCATTGTATTATTAGTAGAATCACAGATTTAGAGTTGGAAAGAACCATAACAATTATCCAGTACAACCCCTTTATTTTGCCACTGAAGATACCGAGCATCAAAGAAGTTCAATGATTAGCCTATGCCAGGTCACAGAAATAGTAAGTGTCAGGGGGAGGATTCAAACCCTGGTCTGAGACTCCATATTCAGAGCTCTTTCCACCATACACACTGTTTTCTATATGTCTGAGTAATAATGTCAAAGATGAAGCTTGTAGGAATAGGAATAAACGTTCTTTCCTTTTCCTATTGGTCTTGGTCTATATGGAAATGGAAAAACTTATACCAGTTCACTTTATGATGGTGTTTTAATTGCACTTGGGAAAAATGCATTGCTACGAGTAAATGATAGAGTATCATTTGGAAAAAGAAGAAGAGAAATTGTATACAGAAATAGCATTCTCCTATAAACTTGGAATATGAAAAAAAGACTTTTTTTAAGAGCAAATTCAAAAGCCCAATTCTCGCTGTGCACCTATAGGATCCTACTAAAATCCTGGTAGACCACTGAGCAGAGGTCGAACAACTCAGTTCATGTCTTCATAAAGTCACATTACTTCTTATTCGCTTAATTAATTTGCTCTCTGCTGGAATGGCATTCTTGTCTTAGATTTCACAATAACATTTCACAATTTGAATAGTATAAGACACAAACAGAATGCCCCTTTAATTCTGTTTGTATTTTACGCTATTCAAATTTTGGAATATAGTAACAGATTAATATCATACCTATAACTATCATATTCTTCCTATCTTATATCTCCAAAAAGGCTACATGCCCCTCAGTTCTGGGTTTTTGAACCTTATCTCCTGACCCTAAACAAGTCATTTTTCTTCAATTTCCTCATTTGTAAAATGAGGGATAAAGGACTGAATTATTTCTCTATTACTTTTGAGCTCTAATCCTATGGTTCTCTGATTCTATGGAGTATGTGTTATCAACTAATCAATCACTCCATGAACATTATATGCCAGACATTGTGCCAAATACTGGAGTGCATGGGATTGAGCTCTCTTGGCATTTCCATAAGCCTAGGTCTATCTCAGACAATCAGAGGTGTTTTGATAACATGACAGGCCTCCCTTAAAACTACCTGTCTAACTTTTCACTTTCTTTTTCCCTTTCCATCCAAGGAAACTCAAACAGGTAAGGACAGAATTTCTCAAAAAGCTAAGAACAAAGAACAAACCAATACAATAATGCTATTCAACATATATACAACTCATCATCAGATGTCTACAAGGACAGCTCCCTTTCTTCAAACCTTCCATCAAGTTCTAGTATTCTCTACAGTGGCAAATTCTGTTTTTCTTCATGCTTGACCCTAGCTGACAGACTGGTGGTGTGCCCCTTTCTTAGAAATGTTTTTTCAGGGACAGTCAGGTGGTACAGTGAATAGAGTACTGGCCCTGGAATCAGGAGGATCTGAGTTCAAATTCACTCTCAGACACTTAGTAGCTGTATTCAAATCATTTAGCACCAGTTGCCTCTCCATCCCCCCCCAAAAAAAAGCAATGATATTTTTAAAATCTATTTAGCCAACCTCTGCCTCCTCTGGGAAGCCTTCCCTGATTCCCCAAGCCATAAAGGGCCTTGCTATCCTTTAAGCTGCCCTAGCACCTTTGTAATCACATTTTACCTTATACTATAATTATTTGTTTTCAAGTCTTGTTGGCCTTGCAGTTGTAAGAGCAATTTTGAATCCCTAAATGGGTATTGTGCTTTGTACATAACATGAGATTAATGAATATTTGTTGAAAGGGATTGATTTTATTGACTTTATTGTTTCCTGGCCTATCTTTATAGATGCTTCTCCCTAAATTGTAAGGAAGTTTTACATTGTAATTAATTATTCTTGATAACTAGGTGCTAGAGAATCAATATGGAACAGAATTTAGGGAGACCTGCCTTCAGGTCCTGCCTCTTCTGATACATACTAGATTGTGATCCTTAGCAAATCGTTTAACTTCTCACTGCCCCAGGGAGCTATCTAAGACTACAAGTTCAGAAAGAGTTGCCAATCTGCACCAGTTGAAAAAAATTCCATACTAGATATTTCCTAAGACCATGACATCATAACTCCAGTCCAAACTAAATGCTAAGGTTACTATCTAAACTAGAAGAATCACTTCTGGGCTCATAGAGTACTGTTTCCACTTCCTTTTCTGTACTCAGGCCTGTGGTTTGGACCGGGTTCAGGCTGGCGATCCTGGCCTCATAAAAGATAGGACCAGGCTCCCTGTTCATATATTTTTTTATTAAACTTTACTCCAGCACTCCATGGATGCTTTTGTAGCCTTGGTTATGACTCACATCCAAGGTTTTCCCAAAAAAGGAGAGCAAAAACTGCTCTATATACAATATGGATCAGGTTTTTTATTCCTACACATAAAAGAAAATGTGAAAAACTCACAAATTAAATGTTAAAGACTCACAATCATGCATTTGACAAAAACCAACTTAAAATAGGATTCAATTATGTAACTTATTGAACTCTCCTGGGGGACTGATAACTTAAATCCCATGAGAACATAAAGCAGTTTGTGGGATTGCTAATTATGTCTTTTCTATTTTACCTATACCATATAAACAATTCCTTGTGTATGTATGTGTGTGTGACCTTCAGATATCTTGAACCCACAAGGTCACTTCCAAGCCTAGACATGTACATTTCAGGATTCTCATTCATCTAAAGTGAGGAAAGGTCAAATACAAAGATGGGAAAGATGGCCTGAGACCCAGGTAGAAGCTCAACTCATTGAGTTCTCTTCTCTTACTAGCTACCATATAGTTGAGGTTACCATAATTGCTGGGGTGAAGAAGGCCAACCTCTTCCCAACTCTCACTGGAAATTTCACAGCAGCATGATGCCATCTGGATGTTGAAGCAAGAGAGCCCAAAATGGAAGTTGTCTTTTCTTTTAACTGACCCAGCACCCTTCCTTCCTTCCTGTTTTTGTCATGGAGTAGGGGAAATTCAGGGGTTATTGATGTCATATTTTTTATTTTTTTTTTCTATGCTGGGACAACACATGCTCAGAAACAGACCCCAAAGCTCTCATGTGGTTGACTGAAGAACAAGGGAGGGTGATTCTGAGCATGCTCCATGTGGTGGCCCCTATAGGCAAATTTAACCTACCTATACTTCACACTTGGCATCCAAGGAACCTTATTTACTAGGGGGGTTAGGGGTTAATACCTATAGCAAATAGATAAATACTTTTGGGGAGGGTACTCAAAGTGGACTTGAAGATACCCTCCTCCAACATACAAATCTTTAATATATCAGAGATGTTGGTATTGGAAAGATTATCTACCCCATCACACTATAGACAAGAAACTGAATCTCAAGGCAGCTAGGTGGTACAGTGAATAGAGCACCAGCCCTGGAGTCAGGAGGACCTGAGTTCAAATCCACTGTCAGACACTTAACCCTTACTAGCTGTGTGACCTTGGGCAAGTCACTTAATCCCCATTGCTGTGCCTTCCCCCTCCAAAAAAGAAAAAAAAAAGAAATTGAATCTCAGATTGGTGTAATGACTTGCCTACAGTCACAGAAGGCTTATTAAACTTTTACTGAAATTGGGGCCAAGCTAAATTAGAGCAAAATGGAACCCAAGTATTATGGACCTACAGGTCGAACTAGAAAAGAACTTAGAGCCTCATTTTTTCAGAAGAGGAAACAGAGGCCCAGAATTAGCATCAGAGTAGAGTCTAGAAAATAGGTCTTTAAACTTCCAATACTGTACTTTCATCCATTTTGTTGAAATTTGGATTTTTGAAGTATGACCAAGGATCACCCTGAGGCACCAGTCCTTCCAAAGCCCTGATTCTTTATCTTAAGACATGGGACAAATATTGGATACTTCTGACTCTTTGAATCCCTTGCTTTCCTCAAAGCAAAGCTCAAGGGATCATTTCCTACAAAAGACATTTCCTTATCTCCTTGTTGCAAATGTCACCCCACCCCCAGTACTTTATATTTATTTATATGTCTTCATGTAGTTTCCCCTCGAAAGAATGACAGTACTTTGATGGCTAGGACTGTTACATTTTGGTTTCTGTATCCCCTGAATCTACCACATAGTAAGCATGTAATAAATGGTGATTTAGCTGGATGGATGGAAGCATAAGAGGCTTTCTGAAGGTTGCTGTAAAGGGAGATTCTTGTTCAGGTACAGGATATACTTGATGATTTCAGAGAGCCCTTCAGATTCTGAGATGTTTGTAATCTTCCTTGTTGGTCAGAATCAATTCTAGAATAGAGCTCCCCCTCATCATTTATTCCCCATTTCTTAAGGATGAAATTATTAAGGTGAGGCAAGACTTTATTAGTTGATCCTCTTTTAGGAGAGGGAGAGAGACAGAGACAGAGACATTACATTCTAATGAGGTAGATGGCACGTTTATCAATAGATATATACAAGATACATATAGCATAGATACAAATTGACCTTATAAGGAAAGGCACTAGCTGGTGAATGGATTGGAAAAGTACTGCTAAAGGTAAAATTTTAGTTAAGTCTTAAAGGAAACCAATGGACCCCAAGGCTCTGTCCTGGTCTCTTTTATCTTTTCTATCTATATTATCTCTCTTGGTGATCTCAACAGGATTCTGAGAAACCATGTGAGGAAGGAGAGCTTTCCAGTCATGTGGAGCACAGCCAATGCAGATACAGTCAGAAGCTGGAACATTGTTTGTGAGCAAGTGGGCCAATATGACTAGACTATAGAGTGTGTAGAGGGGAGTGACATGTAAGAAGATCAAAGAGATAAGAAAGGTCCAGGTTTTAAACAACTTGAAATTCCAAACAAAGTAGTTTATATTTTATTCTAGAGGTATATCTGATGACCCAAGGAAGCTGTGGCTTTGTAGAACAGTGAGATGATGGTCAGACCTACACCGTAGGAAAATCACTTTAGCAGTTGTGTGGAGTATGGATTTAACATGGCAAGATTATTGAGGCAAGCAGACAACTGGGAGACTTTTGCAGTAACCTAGGTGAGAGGTGATAGGGGCCTTAGGTTTGTGTTTCTATGAGCGTATAGGAAGGAACATATGTGAGACATGTGGAAATAGAAACAATATGGGGGGGAGATGAGGGGAAGATTTGGCAACTGATTGAAAAAGTGAGGAAAGTAGAGGTGAGAAATTGAGGACAACATTGATGTTATGAAAATAGACAAATGGAAGGATATTAATGCCCTCTGTAGAAATAAAGTAGTTCTGAAAAAGGTGTGTGTGTGTGTGTGTGTGTGTATGTAGTTCCATTTTGGACATATTTAATTTAAGATGTCTATAGGACATCCAGTTTGAAACGTCCAATAATCAGTTGATAATATGAAACAGAAGCTTAGGAGATCTATAGAACTAGGAATCATCTTCATGTTGTTACTGTTCAGTTGTTTTTCAGTCATGTCTGACTCTTCATGACCCTACTTGAGGTTTTCTTGGCAAAGGATGCTGGAGTAGTTTGCCATCTCCCTCTCCAGCTCATTTTACAGATGAGAAAACTGAGGCAAACAGGGTTAAGTAACTTGTTCAGAGTCACACAGCTAGTAATTGTCTGAGTTGAGATTGGAACTCAGGAAAATGAGTCTTTCTGACTTCAGGCCCTATCTCTATCCACTGTGCCACCCAGTTGTCCTGTTCTGTGTTCCCAGAGATGATAAGTGGATACATGGAGCACCAAGTGAGAGAATATCGAGAGAAGAGAATAGAGAGTGTGGGATAGAGCTTTAGGGTTACACCAATACTTAATGGGCATGACAGCACAGAAGACTGAGAAGCAGCTATGACAATATTATATCTCTATTTCCCTCCATCCATCTTTCTTCAAAAGCTTTCTGATGTGTTTCATCCCCTTAGTTCCTGAATTTCCTCACATAAATATAATATATAGAAACAAACATAATGCTTCCTTATCCCCTTTTTACTCTGCTGTTCGTTTTGAATAAGAGTACTTCCAAAGCTATATTCCAGTCATGTGAAACAATCTCCCAAGTCTCAGTAATAGTCAAATTTGCCTCTCTGTGTTAGCTACCCTAATTTACCTTGCTTGTTATCAACTTCTGTGCATTTATGTATATATTGATACCATGAGTTTATTAATGTCTTCTTTTCTAAGATTTTGACTCCTGTGCAATTGCTACTACTATTGTCCTTCCTGTATTACAAGCTACTCCTTGTGTTATCTGGATTGATAAATATTCTTGGCAGTTTAATATTTCCCTCTTCTTTCCCTCTCAAATATTTGCAAGAATCTAAGTAAATACATGTATTAATTATTTTTAGGTTAGACTTAAATACTAACCTTTTTTTTTTTTTTTGCTTTTTGGAGGGTGAAAGGCAGGACAATTGGGGTTAAGTGACTTTCCCAAGGTCACACAGCTAGTAAGTGTTAAGAGTCTGAGGCCAGATTTGAAGTTAGGTCCTCCTGACTCCAGGGTCGGTGCTCTTTTCACTGTGCCATGGAGCCGTCCCCAGTACTAACACTTAAATACCCAATAAGAAGAGAGAAAGAAGCATGTTACAAACTTAAATATGGAGGCTTAAATACAAAATAAGAAAAGAAAAAAAGTGTTGTCATGTGCACAGTAAATGTAAGAGAGGATTCAAAATATATAGCAATAAATTTCCATTTCAAAAAAGCCTATATAATAAAAACTATGCACTGTGTTGAGAGCTGTCCATCTTTGCTTCCTTGTAAGTTTTCTTTTGTTCTCTGCTGCACACTTTTTACTTTGTTCTCCCTCCCCCCCCCCATTCCAGGCTACAATTAATCATGGATATATTTATATAGAGATATATACATACACATATACATATGCATACATATATAAACATATACTTTCCCCCAAAAATTCTCCTGAACTTTGTTTTTATGTTTGGACATATCTCTTATTTCCTATCCCTCCTGACTTCTCTACCTGCTACTTTGCCCTCCTATTACTTAACCTCCCCCTGCCCCCCTAGAGATCCCTCCCTTATCCTCTCCATGCTCCCTATCCTTAGCATTTTATTTCTTTCTAAATTTAGAAGACTTTTATACTTTTCTAAATGTATATGCATTGTTCCCTCTTGAATCCATTCCCAATGAAAGTAGGTTTCCAGAACTACTAGCCCTCCTCCCCTGATTACTCTGTGTCAACTCTTCCTCTCACACTTCATTTGTATAATTACTCTTTTTAGCTGTTCCTAAACAGTTTTACGTCTTAAAGTCATATAATACTCAGATCTACCCCAATCTTTCTTACAAACTACCCAATTACTAATTACAATCTTAGACGTGTTTTACATTTTATGTACATAAAAGGTAAACAGTGTGTCCTTATTGAGTCCCTTGTCTTTGGTATGTACCTTGTATTTCTCTTGGCTCTTTTATGTGAAATCTTCTATTAAGTTCAGGTTTGTTGTTTTTTTTAATAAACAAAATCCTGAAAGTCTGACAATTCGTTAAATATCTATTTTTTTTTCATTGAGGGATTAATGCTTAGCTTTACTGAGTATAATATTTTTGGCCAGAAGCCCAGTTATTTTGCTCTTCTATATATAGGACTCCAAGTCTGGCAGTCTTTTAGTGTCACTACTGCTAGGTCTTGTGTGATTCTAATTGTGGCACCATCATATTTAAATGGTCTCTTTCTTGTTTCTCATAATATTTTGTCCTTGAGCTGGGAGTTTCAGAATTTGACTGTATTCCTGTGGGTTTTCCTCATAGGATCTTTTTCAGATGGTGATCAGTGGATTTTTTTTATTCCTACTTTCCCCTCTTATTATAATACTTCAGGACAATTTTCTTTAATTATTTCTTGTATTTTTGTATCAAAAGTCTTCTTTTGATCATAGCTTCCAGTAGTTCAACTATTCTTGTGTTTTTTATACTTGATCTGTTCTCCAGATTGGTTGCTTTTCTTTTTTTTAATCAAATGATTTATTAACTTCTAGTTTGCATCATTCATTTCTGCAAGATTTTCAGTTACAAATTTTCTCCCCATTTTTCTCCTACCCACTACCACAAAATAGCAATCCCACTGGATATCCCCTCCTCCAATCTGCTCTCTCCCATATCTTCTCCCATACCCCCTCCAGCTTTCCAGGAGGGCATGGTGGATCTCTATGAACCAGTGCCTGTATATCTTATTTCTCATTTACATGTAAAATAATATTGATAATAGTGTTTATATGTGTTTATATTTAATTTTAAAACTTTGAATTCTAGATTCATTCCTTTCCTCCCTTGTCAGCCACCCTTACTGGGAAGATAAGCAATTCAATACAGGTTGTTACATGTGTAGCTATGCAAAACATTTCCATAGTAGACATATTGTAAAAGACTGACTATATTTCCCTCCCTCCTATTCCACCTCCCACTTGTTCTATTCTTTACTTTGATCTGTCCCTTTTCAAAAGTGGGTGCTTCCAACTTCCCTCCCTCAGAGCCTGCCCTCCCTTCCATCATCCCCCTGTCATCCCCTTCCCCCCTACTCTCCTGTAGGGTGAGATACCCTCTTTAGTGTGTATGTAATTCCCTCCCTGTGATAGTAATGGAATATAAAGATTCCCCTGTGTTGGCTTGGTTTTCAAATTGATTGTGTTAAAACCCAGAGCTTGTTAATCCCACCACAGATAGACAAAGTACCAGCAAAACAGCCATATCTCCTCAGTCCTTGGCAGCTCTGGGGGCAGGTCTCAAAAGTCCAGGGCGATTCAAAGTAGCCCTCATCAATCCTCTCAGTCTCTCTCTGCCTCCACGAGGGTGCTGCTTCCAAAAAGTTCTTCTGCCTCTCTCTTGTCTCTCTAAATCTACGTCACCAGCTCCTCCCAGTTCAGGACTTTCTTTTCATATCAACAAGTCCATCCCACAGGTGGGATTAACAAGCTCTGGGTTTTAACACAATCAATTTGAAAACCAAGCCAATACAGGGGAATCTTTATATTCCATTACTATCACACTCCCCGAGCCAAATTCAATGAGAATAAGGTTGACCCATTCCTTTTTGCCTTCCTGCTCTTCTCCTCCATTGTAACCATTTTCCCTTGCCTTTTCTATATGAGATAGTTTACCCCTTCTGTCTCTCCCCATCTCCTTTCATTATAGTCCTCTCTCACCTCTTAATTTAATCTTTTAAGTATTATCCCTTCCTGTTAAATTGGTCCTGTGCCCTCTATCTATGTATACCTGTAAACATATATACACACATTCACATATGTATTCATATGCCCATATACCCTCCTATATAGACATATATAATGTATGTGTGTGTGTGTATATATATATACATATACATACATATCTATTCCCTTCAATTATTTTCATACTGAGAAGAGTTTCATAAGTCACAATTATCATTTTTCCATGTAGGAATGTAAATAGTTCAACTTTGATAAGTTCCTTATGATTTCTTTTCCCTGTTTACCTTCTCATGCTTCTTGTATCTGAATGTCAAATTTTCTATTCACCTCTGGTCTTTTCATCAAGAATGCTTGAAAGTCCTCTATTCCACTGAATGACCATATTTTCCCCTGAAACGTGATACTCAGTTTTGCTGGGTAGGTGATTCTTGATTTTAATCCCAGATCCTTTGACCTCCAGAATATCATATTCCAAGCCCTTCGATCCCTCAGTGTAGAAGCTGCCAGATCCTGTGTTATCCTGGTTGTGTTTCCACAATATTCAAATTGTTTCTTCCTGGCTGCTTGTAATATTTTCTCCTTGATCTGGGAATTCCGGAACCTGGCTATATTATTCCTAGGCCTTTTCTTTTTGGGATCTTTTCCAAGAGGTGACCAGTGGATTCTTTCAACCTCTATTTTACTGTCTAGTTCTAAAACATCAGGACAGTTTTCCTTGAGAATTTCTTGAAAGATGTTTTCTAGGTTTTTTTTTTATCATGGCTTTCAGGTAGTACAATAATTTTTAAATTATCTCTCCTGGATCTATTTTCCAGGTCAGTGGTTTTCCCTATGAGGTATTTTACATTGCCTCCTATTTTTTCATTTATTTGGATCTGTTTAATAGTATCTTGATTTCTCATAAAGTCACTAGCTTCCATTTGCTCCAATCTAATTCTGAAGGAATGATTCTCTTCAGTGACCTTTTGAGATTCTTTTCCCATCAGGCAAATTTGGCTTTTTAAGGCATTCTTCTCCTCTTTGGCTTTTTGAGCCTCTTTTGCCATTTGAGTTAGTCTATTTTTTAAGGTGTTATTTTCCTCAGTCAGGCTGTTGACTCTCATTTTGTAATTTTCTTGCATTGTTCTCATTTCTCTTCCCAATTTTTCCTCCACTTCTCTTATTTCATTTTCAAAATCCTTTTTAAGCTCCTCTATCGCCTGTAACCAGCTCGTATTTTTCTTAGAAGCTTTTGGTACAGGAGTTCTCACTTCTCTGTCTTCCTCCTGTTCCATGCTTTGGTCCTTTTTGTCCCCAAAATAGGAGTGTAAAGTTGGATTGCTCTGCTTAGCTTGCTTCCTTTGACTGTTCATGTTGCCACTCAATTACTTGACTTTTGATCTTTTTGCTACAGTAGGACTCTGCCACCAGACAGGGGAGCTTAGTCCCAAACTCTGGGGTTTTCTCAGCTGCCCAAGATATTAGTTGGGTGCCCTCTCTGAAGCTTCCACATGCTTTGGCAAGCTGGCCTCACACCCCAGGACCTCCACCATAGACCACAATCCAGATCCAAGCAGGTTAAAGCAAGAGTGATTACCCCTCAGACTGGTTGCTTGGTCCCCCTACAGTCTGCAGGCCAGGAGCTGAAGCTGCCATGTGACAGTGGCTGCATGGCTGGGGCCTGAAGCTGAGGCACTCTGAATTCCCAGGTCCCAAAGTCCACACTGCACTGACCTCTCACTTTGTCCTTGGCATCTATGTGTTGATAATTCTGGAAACTGCCACTGCTGCTGGTGATCTGAAGTCCCTCCAGCCAGTGGCTGGTCAGGCTACCCTGGGACTAAGACCTCCGGCTGGAGCAGGGGCTGGGGTAGGCTCCCAGAGCACTGCGCTGGCCACTACCTACTTTCCCACCAGGCTGTCCTCAGTGTGAGGTTAGCTTCTCTGTTTCATTTTGTGGGTTCTGTAGCTCCAAAGTTTGTCTGTAGTCATTTTTTTACATGAATTGGAGGTGGTAGGATCTGGAGTGGTGAAGAAGTCCTGTTTCTACTCCGCCATCTTGACTCCACCCCCTCCCAGATTGGTTGTTTTTCTTATGAGATGTTTCACATTCTCATCTATTTTTTCATTCTTTATATTTTGTTTTATTATTTCTTGATCTCTTTTAACTCCACTGGCTTCCCCTTGACCAATTATGATTTTCAAGTTTTTTTCTTCCTTAAGATTCTGGATTTCCTTTTCTATTTGATTGATTTTCTTTTCATAACCTTCTTGGTTTTTGTGGATAGTTTATTTTTTTAAGTTTTTTCTCAATCTCTCTCATTTGATTTCTAAAGTCTTTTAAAAGTTCTTCTATGGGGCAGCCAGGTAGCACAGCGAGTAAGAGCACTGGCTCCAGTGTTGAGAAGACCTGGAGATCGAATCAGATACTTAGCACCCACCCAGAAACACCTGGCTGTGTAACCTTGAGCAAGTTACTTAACCCTGATTGCTTTAAAAAAAAAAAAGAGTTCTTCTATGAATTCTTTTTGGGCAAGTGACCATTTGATGTTATTCTTTGGGGTAGAATAGGGTATCTTTGCTTTAGTATCCTCCTCTAAAGATGAATGTCTGTCTTCTCTATTCCCATAGTAACTCTCTATGGTTGGGTTCTTTCTGTGTGCTTAAGATATTGTTACTTCTGCAAGATGTCATAATCCTTAGGCATAGTTTATAAATTCTTTTTAGGAGTATAATTTGTCCCCATGTAAATGAACAAAAAGGAATATTGGTGACTAAATCTGGCAAGTCTTCATAAGGTTTCCATTATATTCTGGATGCATACCCTAGGAAATTGACAGATATTTAATATCTGATTAAATTTTATTATTTATTATGTTAATTTTTTATCTGTTAATATCAGATCAACAAATATCTCCATCAGTAGCCCACACCAAGGAATCAACTCTTACAACTACTCTTTTCATCTTTCTTTCTCCCTGGATAGATAATCTTTCATCTGATTATATCCATGGATCCACATTATTAGTTCTTGATGGACAACTAGCAGCTTTATCCTCAGAGATCTAGCTCCCCATTCCCAACCCCCAGAGAACCAAATATGTATTAGATATTTTTTCCTATTTCTTCAGTGGTTCTTCTGCCTTTTCTTCTTTGCCTCACATTCTTCTGCCTTCCATTCTCTACGTTCTACCTACCTTTTTCAGCTTTCCAATCTCCTAGGACAAGTTAGGACTGTCCTTGGCTTTTTCACATCCTTTTATTTAAAAAAAAAAAAACTTTTGGTACTTTTCTTAGGATATTTTAAAAAAAATTGATTCTTTCTAATAAATAACCTTGAAGGTGGGAAGATGTTCCTCAAACTGTCCTCATTTTTATAGAGGAGGGAAAGAGTCCCCAAAGGTGAATGGATTTGCCAAGGTCACATAGCTAGGGGTAGAAGAAGGATTTGAATACAGTTACTTCAACTCCAGATCCTGTGCTTTATTATTCTATAGTTGCTTCCCACTCTCCTATTTGCCAACACACACCCATTATTGAAGCTTTTCAGAATTCTTTCTAAGAAGCTCTTTCAGGAAACCTTCCCTAGGCAAACAAGTGACAAAGAAATGCTTCCTTTCTCCTATACAACTTCTGCATTCTGAGTTTATTTATTTTTGCTAGTAGTGAGGTTTCTCTCATATAAGTACATATGAGATGACCACATGTGCAATCTGTATGTGGGGGACAGAGTTCTTATCTGTTGGAGACTAACTGGTCAGGCAGGGATCATATCCTTAAAATTGCTTACCAACAGTGCTATATTCCAACCAACTGAACTGTATGGCTCAAGAGTTAAGTACTTATAAATAGGAGAAGCTTAGAACTAGGAGAAACTTAAAACTTAAACTAATATGTTTCATTTCTTTATTCATTTATTAAGTCCATTCATGCTTTCATGAGCAAACATTTAAGTTCCTGCTGTGTGTAGAACATAATGCATCATTAAGTGTGTGTGTAGGTAATATGAGAGCTAAGCATTTAAAATCATCTAGGATCGCTTAGATAACTATAATATACACTATTCCCTAATAAGTAATTTGGAGTTACTCAATTTGGAGTTACAAGCAAGTGCTATGTGGAGACTGAGGGGGAAAGGCCATTATTGACTAGGGGGATCTAGAAAAGCTTCACTGAAAGAGTGATATTTGAATTGGCTTTAATAGTTGAATAGCAATTCACCAGCTAAAAAGGGGGAGGGAGGACTATTCCAGGCATAAGGAGTGGCATGAATGAAGGCATGGAGGTGAGAAAATGTAGGATTTTCTCAGGAGTCAGAGAAAATCCAGTTTGACAGGAACACAGGGGTTTTCTATGACCATACCACTCTGGACATGCCTAATCTCATCTGATTTCAGAAATTAAACAGAGTTGGGTATGTATTTGGACAGGGGATGACCTGGGAATTACCAGACATATAAGTGGTGCAGTGGATAGAGTGCTGGGGCCCGAGTCAAGAAAATTCAGCTTTCTGAGTTCAAATCTGGTCTCAGACACTTACTAGCCTTGTGACCCTAAGCAAGTCACTTAATCCTGTTTACATCAGTTTCCTTATCTGTAAAATAATCTGGAAATGGCAAACCATTCCATCATCTTTGCCAAGAAAACCCCAAATTGGGTCATAAAGAATCAGATATGACTGAAATGACACAGCAACACTGAAAGCCTCTAAAGATTTTTGAGTACAGTTACAGCATCAAAAAGTTTACCTCCCACTCATTATTTTATTTCTTCCATACAACAATTCTATAAAATGGCCAAAGTCTAAATTATTGTTCCTATTTTATGGATTTTAGGACTAAGGCTTAGAAAAAAAAAAGAAATAAATGCCTTAATCAAGACCCTTTAATAAGTGGAGGGCCAGAATTCAAATCTAGGTACTGACTGACTCCAGGTTTCAACAGCATTATGCTGCCTCCTTGACCAGTCTTGTTAGATAGTAGGCACACAGTGGCTATGTAATAACTATGACATTTAGTTGTTAAATGGGGACAATAACTGAAACCATCACCGTGCTTTTATCCCCTTTCTCTCTGTAACAGGTGAAAGCTGAGTTGAGAAAGCACTGGATTCGTTTCCTGCTTGCCCATCACATAAGTTGTGTAGGCTGTGTTTTGGAGAAAAACTTCAAGTCCTTTGGAAAACATTCCAAGAGTCAGTCAAGCCAGCATTTTGGGTGGAATCAGGGACCAGGAGAGTACAGGCCTGACAGCAGTGGGCAGCTTCCACACTTGACTGGAAAGAAACAAGGGACTTTCAGCTCCCAGCCACACCGAGGTAAAGTGGCCCTTGTCAGGGGCAGCCTGTCTGAGAGCAGTGAGGGTGACTTCACCATCATTGACACCACAGAGGAAATTCTGGAGGCAAGTGAAATTTAGAAGCCTTTGCAGAAGAGAAGCTTGAAGATGTGTTCCTCATCATTTCCCCCTTCCTTCACTTTCCTATGGTCTGGGACTGAACTTCTGAGACAGGAAAAAGGAAGATGGAAAAGAAGAAACCAGGGCTGCCAAGTATAGTACCAACATTATTGTCCCTAATAATCATAATTAATACTTTGTATTTATGCATTTATCTCCAAAAATCCCTATGTACTTTGCAGACATAGTTTTGCTCATCTCCACATAGCCCCAACATTATGAGCCATGGCCTGGAATTCAAGGCTCCTGTGTCAATAAGAAGAGAAAACTTTGAATATGGAAATATGAAAATGTAATATGGATATGAAGAAGTTTCTTGTTAACTATATCTCCTTTGTTTTTCCTACAAGTAACAACCTGATTACTTAAAGAAGGACAGGAAAAGGCACAAGAAAAGAGAAAGGAGGGAAAGATGAGGTGGGTGGGAAGGAGGACGTAGGAGAGAGAGAGAGAGAGAGAGAGAGAGAGAGAGAGAGAGAGAGAGAGAGAGAGAGAGAGAGAGAATTTCCTGCCATTTTTTCTTTTATCTCAAGCTTCTGATTCACAAACTCTATCTGTACCTCCAACTTGATAGATCCTTCTAGATCCCAAATTCCACTGGGCTGCCAACTCTTCTAGGGAAGGAAACGCATTCATCTTCCATGAGAAACTAGCAAGAAATCAGCAAAACAGAAATCATGAAGCTAACACAGTCTACTAAAACAGAGGCTCTTAACTTTTTTGTGTCATGGACCTCTTTGGCAATTTAATGAAGCCTATGAACTCCTTAGAATAATAACTTTTTTTTTTAAAGCAATTGGGGTTAAGTAACTTGCTCAAGGTTACACAGCCAGTTATTTTGCATGGGTGTTAAGTATCAGAATAATAACTTTAAGCACATAAACCATATAGGAGTCAAAAAAGGGAACAAATTATATGGACATACAATTTTATATATATATATATATATATATATATATATATATGTAATTTTTTAAAAATTCACAGACTCTAAGCTGTGAAGATCCAAAGGTTCAAATGTTCGTTTTGTTTTGACCTTCCACTAAATTATCAAACAACATTGCTTTGGGTTTCTCCTGTAATGGACACCGAGATATAATAGGACAGCTAGGCCAATTATAATTTGATAGGAATGTTTATTAACCGGCTGGGACTTCCTCTCAGACCGAAAGACAGCCGCGAGCTTTCTGTTAGACATAATTTTATAGACAATATGATTGCTAGCAACAGAATATGTTTCTAAGGGGTTAGCATTGTTTCCATTGAAGCAAAGCTTTCTCAGTATTATTCTTATTGAAGGAAAACATTCTCAGTATTATTCCTGTTGAAACAAAGCCTTGGTATTATTTCTACTGAAGCAAAGCGAAGCCATAGTTCCTTAGCAGAGCCTTGGATACAAACATAAACAGACCTGAATCCATGGGAATCTGTGGAATGTTTTAGCAACACAGGTGAAACATTTCCTTACTATTGGAGCCTATTAGGTGGTTTCCAAAGAGCCCAGTAGGGGTCCCCTCTAGCAGGTTTAAGGGAACTCTAGTGTATAATTCTGGTGGGCACTTCACTCCATTACAAAGTCTCCTCAAAAAATCAATATTGTGAACTTGGAGTCAGTAGGTCTAAGTTCAAATTCCACCTTGATCCAGTCAGCAAACACATATATGCCTTAGCTCACCAATTCCGGATATTTGGATTGCTGTGAATCCAGTTTGCTATTTTTTTCATAATTCAGAATATATGCTAGGGAAGTAAGGAACAATAAAGATTTTTGCTAAATTATCTCCCCCTACTCACAATTCTTGGCTATTAACCTGGGTTAAAATCCTGGTTCCTCTCATTCCTTGGAATTGTATATCTGAATAGTTGGAGAAGATTCCCTAATGTTTCTAAGGTATGGCTATAAAATGATTAGGCTAAAACTTGAACCACACCCTGTATTTCCATGTGAGGCCTACTTTTTTAAAAGACACCATAGTGAAATTATTTTAATAATGTTGCCATTACTCAAAATATTTCTAGAACTAGCCTTTGGGAATTTCAGTCAGTTTTTTACTCCTTCCCACTCCCATTCCCACCAAACATGGTCTTATTACTCTTTACTCATTCCTTATATTTGACTAAGACTGATTTGTACAACTTAATCACCCACCTTGCTCAACAGACTCAGCACCAAATGATTTTTGACAATTTCCAAAAATCACATCAAGGATAAAACTATTCCACTCCTGGAGAAATTAAAAGAAATGCATGTCAGCTTTTGAAAGTAGTTCCAAAACTACTTCAGAATTGTATGAGTAGTAGCAATAAGGTTGAGATAAACATAACAGTTTTCCAAGGTGACTACTTTGAAGGAGACAAAGTTTATTTGGATGTATAAGTTTTGGTCTTGAGTCTACTGTTAATCATGTGGCTTTGATCAAATCATTTCAGTTTACTTTTGAAAAAAGATGTAAAGAGGATGCTCTACAGGACACTGGGATTTCACAAGGGATTTTTTTTAGAAGAAATAAACGGAAATGACAGATAAACAGAATGCAAAAAACTGCTTTACTATTATACATAATCATCTGCAATGTGTTCATTCAGCTTAAAGAGAGAACCAATGCAGTTGAAAAATTACCTTCTTATTGGTCTCAAATCAATCACCGAATATACCCCTAATTTGTGATGTGCTAGTAATTGACTGTCACTTGATTTTATGTATACTTTGCCAGGACAGATTGACAATCAAGGAAGATGAGGACTGAGCGTGGTCTGAACAGGGCAGAGAAGCTAGAAGCCTGATTAATTAGGGGTTAAGGAGTGAGTGGGCAGTGAGAAGTGGAGGCAACTAGAACAGACAACTCTTTCTAGGAATCTGAGAGTGAAAGGGAGGAGAGATTGATCGCTTGAGGAGATGACAGGCTGATATGAAGACTTACAAAGAGGGGAAAACTTTAAAAATTCTTATAGGCAGTAGGGGATGTGTCAGGAAGGGAACATCTTTAAGTAGGAAAGGTGAAGGGGAATGATCAATGGAGCAAGTTCCTGGAGAGAGCTTGTAAGGTATCAAGAGAGGAAAAGATAGGTGAAAGTGTGAAGCAAGGATTCTTCACCTTTTTTTCTGTCATGTAACCTCAGCAATCTGTTAAAACCTATGATTCCTTTCCCAGAATAATGTTTTTAAATGCATGAAACAAAATACAAAGAATTATAAAGGAAACCAAAGTTTGTGAAACTGATCATGTATTTTTCCCATGAAATCTATCCAAGGATTCCTGCCCACCACCCCACCCCCATGTAGAGTCCAAGTAAGAACCACTGATATAAAGACATTTTGAAGGATAATGGTATGATAAATCATAGAATTACTAAATTCAGGATGGATGGTCTTAATTTTCATAGGATGGTAGATTTAGGGCTAGGAAAAAGCTTAAAGACCACCTAATCTAATCCCTTTATTTTACTAAATGAGGAAACTGAAGCAAAAACAGGTTAAATGCCTGGCCCATGGTTATACAAATGGTAAATGGTCATAATGGATAGTCTTTATTTTCTCAGTAAAGTGAAAAGGGAAAGCCATTTGCTCAGAATCAGAAGATGAAGTTATATAGTTGGATTTGAGGAGAGAAGAGATGGTTTAGAACAGTTCCTCTGTGTTTTATGATAGAAAATCAATCAATTGAGGAAGAATAAAAGGATCACCATGCAGAAAGAAAGGCCTATTAATGATCAGTTAGTGTGAATTTTTAGCAGATATTAAGCAGATGGTGGGAGTAACTCAAGACTTGGTAGGGTGGGAATGGTGATGGAAATAAAGACAAAAACACTGGAGTAGAGAACAATGAAAAGTTGAAATATGGAAATAGGAAAGTGAGGCCAGAGCAGGGGTGGTGGATTTGCAGAACAGCATAGGACTGGAGGTCAAAATGAAGATGAATAAATTCAGGAGGAATAAGGTAAAGTGAGAGATGGGAGGAAAGGAGATTATTATTTTTAAAAAGTTAAAATAGATGATGGTGATATCTGAGAGAGTTAGACCTATTGTAGATGAAGGTTAATCCTTAGCTATGAAGAGGTTGACACTCAAGGGGAATTTATGACGTATATTGAATTCATTTTTTCATTTTATTTTTATTCTGAATTTAATAAACACAAGAATGAACATTTCCATATACCTTATAGAACAAATGGAGGGGATTGTATATGCACATAAAACTTACTTTTCTTTTTAAGTAAATAAATTCAACACATAACTTTTCAAGCTGTACTGCTTTTCTGTGATGCCTTCTTTTTTTTTCCCTTCTGCTCTTTTTTTGGGGAGAAAGGAACACTTCTCCATCTCACCTACCTCCTCCTCACTGAAATTTTTTTAAAAAATATTAACTAAACTTTCCTAAAAAATGCACATGGCCAAGTTTTTGAGACTCTGGAGATCATTATCCCAATTCTCATTTCCATGGCAAGATCTCTACTTCAGCATTCTAATGCTAATACTAAGGGTTGGTGTGATTCTTCTCTGATGCTATAAACTCATTTCATTTTCCTTTTCAGTGTTCTTCCCTATCTCATCAACAATAGTTATCTAACTTCACTGATAACCAATTAACCTCAACTTGTTTTTTAAAAATAGGCTTTTATTGATGTATTTTTATATCGTCATAGTTTCTCACACTATAACTCCCCTTCTCTCTCCTAGAGAACTATCCCATATTACAGATAGTACTTTTTGAAGAAGAAAAAAAAAGAAAAAGAAGAGGGCCTTTATTGTTGGTCTTATTCTGACAAGGTGACTCAAGGTTTTTAAGCTTTATGGGGGCTTCTTTGTTCAGTAGGTTGGGAGGCTACTGGATTTCTTATACCTTGACATACCTATAGTTATACTTCATAGGCCAACAAAGAGTCTGTTGGTCCTCGTGTGTTCCATATGTGTGGAGAACATTTTATTTGTTAATAAACTTGGTTTTTAAATACAATAAAAGAGTTTTCTTCTGAGTTTCTTAAAAGTTAGTTCCAAGAAGAAAGAGGATGATAAGCACCATCTTTCTAGAAATTATGATACAAAACAAAATTTGTTTAAAAGAAAGTTAGTTTGATCTCCCTGGGCATATAGATATGGAAGTGAGAAGTTTAGGAGTATGGAGGAAAAGGTGGGGAAGGGATTTGGGCTACATGAACATTTGTTCATTCCCCAAATCATTATTCTGATTACATGAGGATGATCAGAACATTTGCACTGGATCTAAGTGTAATGAATAAAAAGTCTGAGAGATACAATCTCTAAGTAATCAATAATCAATTTATTAATTATGGCTAGCAAATAGTAAATAAAATGAGGTCACTAATAACCAAAGATGAACCTCAGGGTCCACTGAATGTTTAAATACCCTGGGTGTTCCAGACAGGCAGAAATCAATTTTAATTGATTAACAATTAATGAGAGAATGGCTATCATAATGAGAGGTGGGCTTATTCTAATGAGATACTGGGAAACCTGACTCTCATTTTGTCACTCTTGGACAAAGAGACTCATCTCCACACCCAGATGATTCTGCCTCCAGAAACAATCTATCTTTCACCTAGACCATTTACATAGTTGAACAATGGACCAGAATTCACCTAGATAATATGTTCTTTACCCTGTAATCAAAACTAAGCTTTCCTAGTTGGTGGGGTCCTGTTCAAGATTGAGGAGAATATTAACCCAATTTCATCATCAACCCTGTCCTTCAGATTGCTTTGACCTAGTCTTTAAATGAAGAAACCCAGTTGTCCTGATCTATATCTTGCTGCTGGTCCCAGATGGCTCCAGAGGAGAGAGTGAGGTTGATGACTTTGCACACACCTGCTTCACTTAAATCCAATTCACTAGCAATTCATGCCATCACCTTCCTGATGTTATGGTCCTCTTCTAAAATAAAGGACAAAAAACAAATGAGAAAATAGGAAGGGAAAGAAAACCAAGATTCTCCCCCCCCATATTAATAAATTATTAATCATTTTTCTCCTAAGTCAGAAGGGGGTAGATAGTATCTCCCAAGTGAAGACAGAAGAGTCACAAAATTTGCTCACGAGATCTTGAGATCATATGTACCATTACCAAGTTGAGAAGTAGTAGCCAGAGTGCTTGGATGAGATCCAAGTGAAGCACCCTGAATGCCTTCTAGAACCAGGATTTGACTTTTCCTTAATTTGTGCAACACCGGTGGTATTGCAAAGAGAAACAAGTAGCACATAAAATGAAGAGATTTATAAGTAAATTTGTGAGTACAGGAGGAAGACAGTGTGGTATCATGGAAGAGAACTCTGAACCAGGAGTCCAGAGACCTGGATCACTCAGGGTTATACAGGTAAGTGTATAACAACTTGCTCTCTAGGGGAGAAACATATGTTCATGACACTGCTTTAATCAGCACTATTAAAATTTTCTCCATTATTTTTCTTGAATATAAACAATCAACAAAAAATAAGTTAAACTGTGATTGAAAACATTTGCTGATTTCCAAGGTGTAAATGCTCACACTGAAAAATTTAAAAATTGGCTCCCATTGGGGGCAGCTAGGTGGTTCAGGGAATAGAGCACTAGCCCTGGAGTCAGGAGGACCTGAGTTCAAATCCAGCCTTAGACACTTAACACTTACTAGCCCTGTGACCTTGGGCAAGTCACTTAGCCCCAATTGCCCCTCCCCCCCATAAAAAGAAGAATTGGCTCCCATTAACTGGTTTGAGCTGGCTCCAGTACAGCCTTGCCGGTAACCTTAGGAAAATCACTTCCTTTCTCTGGCTGAGCCTAAATTTCTACATGTATAAAATAAAAGAGTTAGATGAAGATCTAGATGAGGAAGTCTTGAAGATCCCTCCTAGCTATCATCTTCTGAATTCCATGAAACCTGTTATTATTTTCCCATGGTTTGGCTTTATAGACAGAAGTCAAGGTCAAGAGAATTGAGGATAGGGAAATGGGAACAATTTAAAGGTGATGAGAATGAAAGGGAAGCAAGATGGATGGATTGAGGAATTGCAGTTGATGGTGGGGAGGGCTCTCTCCAGGGGCTTTGTATCGTTTAATGGTATCCTAGTAGTAATCTCATTGATTAAGAATGAGAGGAGAGTATTGTAGAGAATAAAGTGCTGAGTTGGATGAAGGAAGATCTGGGTTCAAATTCTGCCTCAGATCCACTTATGTGACTGGACAAGTCACTTATTTTGTCCGAGTCTCAGCTTCCTTATTTGTCAAAGGAGCAAGTTGGGCTCAATAACCTCTAAGATTCCTTCTAGCTTTAACTCTGGGGTTCTATGGTCCTATAAAATGCCTTCGTTTTGAGAAATTTTGTAATTAAAAGTAGACATAGCATAGGATGATCTATTAAAGGACTGGCACTCCTCAGTGAAGGGCATTTCTTCCTTCTCTTCCTCCTCCCACTGAGGCTTCTCTGTCACTCTATATCAGGGGGAAAATGTGAGGAGGGGGTATGAAGGAGGATTCTTGCCTCTCCTGGGATATCTCAGGGCTGAGCTAGAGCCCAGGCAACACCTCTATCACTCTCAAGTGGCCAGGCCATGTGAACCTAGAATATGGGTCTCCCTTCAGCCCAGGCTTGCCCCTAATCTACCCATGAAAGACAGGCTAGACCTTAAATAGCATTCCTTAGCTGCCACTCTCACTGACCACTCACTGAAGAGACCAGAGCTCACCAAAGCCTATGTCTAGGCTAATGTTGTCATTAAAGGATGCTTTATTCTGGGAGGACTGGTGCACACAGATGTCACTGTGCAGTTCTGAAATGGTAGGTAGTATTAGCCCCCAGCATCCCTACTACATCATATGTATCCCTAAATCTACTGTTAATAAACAGTCTTTAACACCCTTCATGGCTTACGGTGAAGTTTATGCAATCTAATTACTGGTCTCCAGTGTTGCCTCTTTAGAACCCAAGTTAGTTCATAGTAGACAACATAGTCGAGTGGAAGGGGGTCTAGGTTGGGAATTGAGGGACCTGAATTCTAGGATCACAGGATTTAAAAACTGAAAGAAGCTTAGAAATCCAATCCCTTTCATTTGATAGATGGGAAAGCTGAGTGTCAGGGAGGAGACGTAACTGACCGAGATCCAACTAGCAGATGTAGGATTCTACTAGGTCGCCTGGCAAATCTAGGCCCCGTTTCACTACCCCAGGCTCTAGTCCTGCCTCTGTTGCCAATTGGCTTTATACCCTTGGATAAATCATTTCCTTCTCTATTCCTCGGATTTCTTGTTTTTGTTTTTTATCCCTTTACAAAGAGAAGATTAGACAAGACAATTCCTATGCTTCTTCCAACCCTTTATATGATCTGTGGTTTGAATCATATATTCTGGGCAAAACTGTATGACAAAGGTAATTCCTATTTCCCTGTCTTTATCCTACCCCTTGGAAGCTAAACTCCTGGACCATCCTATTTTGTAGCCCATTCCCTCAGGGCTCTGTACTGTCAGGATGGGTTAATTAGTTCATTAATCTCTACCAATGGTGTGGAGAGACTTGGAGACAGGTGACCTGGGTTAGAGCTCTAGCCCTGCTATTTGCTAGCTGTGTAACCTTTGTTGGGTGACTCACTTCATTTCTGAGACTCAGTTTTCTCACTTGTGAAATGGGAGTAAAAGTACTTGTGCCACTTGCCTTTCAGGATTGTTGTGAGGCTAGTAATTCAGAAACTATGCACATGTTTTGATGTAAAGGGTCATACTGAAGTCAGATATTTTTATGGTTTTTTTTTTGTTTCTGTTCCTGACTGACTGGCATAGAATCCCCTACAAATAGAAAACTCTTTGGGGTGATGTCAGTGGTGATGACAATTCATTGCAAACAAGAGAGTCATCAGAATGCCTACCGTTAAAGAAGACAATGGTACAAGAATGTCAAGGTCTTCTCCTGAGTCAAACATAATAAAGAGAATACTGGGCTTGGAGACCTTGCTTCTAAACCTGAACCTTACTTGTTATTAGATGAGGGTTAAAAGGTAGATCCCTTTGCCAGAGAATCACTAAATTTCAGAGTCAGAAGCAACCTCAGTGGCCATCTAGTCTAGCCTGTGCTTGAATAAAACCCCTCTCTGAAACTGCAAAAATGACCATCTAGTTTCTTCTTGAAGTTCTCCAGTAGGGGGTATCCCACTGCTTTCCAGGTAGCCCAGTCTACTTTTGGATAGTGGTAATTATTAGTATGGTCAGCTAGGTGGCACAGTGGATAAAGTATTGAACTTGGAATCAGGAAGTTCAAATCTAGCCTCAGATACTTACTAGTTGTGTGACCCTGGGCAAGTCACTTAACCCTGTTTGCCTCAGTTTCTTCATCTGAAAAATGACATGGAGAAGGAAATGGCAAACCACTCTAGTATCCTTGCCAAGAAAACTCCAAATGGGGTCACAAAGAATTGGACACAACTGAAAAATGACTGAACAAAATAAATTATTAAAATGTTTTTCTTTGAACCAAAATCTGCTCCAAGTACTGCTTTCTGGGGATAATTAGAACAAGTCTAATTCCTCTTCTCTACCACAGTTCTTCAAATGCTTGAAGACACATAGGCAGCTGGGTGGTGCAGTGGTTGGAGTTAGGAAGACATGTTCAAATCAGCCTCAAACACTTCCTAGCTTTGTGACCCTGGTCAAGTCACTTAACCACTTCACTTTCCTCATCTGTAAAATGGGGGTAATAGTTGCACCTAATTCCTAGGGGTTTGTGAGAATGAGATATTTGTGAAGTGCGTTGCAGATCTTAAAGCACTATGCAAATGCTAGCAATACAATAATAATAATTTGCAGTGATTATTATTCTGTCCCTTCTAAGTCTCCTCTTCTTCAGTCTAAACATCACCCTTCCTACAATTGCTCCTTATATGGTATGAGTGTTTGTTACTTCACCATCCTGAATGTCCTCCACTGGATGCTTTCCATCTTAACATAATTTTTAAAATGTGTCCCCTCAAGCTGAATAGGATACCTCAGGCCTTATTCCCTCACTTACAAAATAGCAATGACTAGATTTACAGGTATTTTCTTTTTCTTTTTTAAAATTAAATTATTTATTTTTAGTTTTCAACATTCACTTCCATAAGATTTTTGAGTTCTAAGTTTTCTCCCCTACCCTCCTTTCCCCCCTCCCCAAGATGGCATGCAATCTGATTACAAGTATTTTCTAAAGTGAGCTGTATACCTCCAGGCAATCCATGGTCAAAAAAACACTGGATTAGGAGTTAAAAGACTGGGGTTGGCATTTTGACTCTGCTGCTTACTACCTCATACAAATCTCAGTTTTCTTATCTGTAAAGAAAGGGAATTAGACTAGATGATCTTTAAACTTTGTGTCAGTTCTAAAGTCTTATGGACCAGACTCTTTCTCTAAGGAATGCAGCCGTAAATGCTTGGTGAAAAACACTCTAACGTGTATGTGGGGTGGGCTGGTAAGGAAGACCAGGCAATTCTAGCCCTTGGCATCAGCGATAATAAAGTAGGAATAGTACAAAAACAATAAAACTTCTTTCTGTGAATTCCATTTGTCTCAGAAACCCATTTGGCTTAAGTACCTGTGTCCCAAACCATGGAGTTCTTGGTCACTTTAAGTCTCATGCTTGGTCACTTTAAGTCTCACTGCTAGAAATCTTTTCTATTTCTAAGCCACCGTCAGACTTTGCCCAGCTGGGTTCCCATCATCTCTCACATTTATTGGAATATGCTGACACTGTGTATCCAAAGGAGATTACAGGAGGGTGACCTTCATGCCTCTCTGAGCTCTACGTCTTAATACTGGGATTATCACTGACAAGCCTAAGGAGTAGGGGTGGAGGTTGGGGCAGGAAAGGCTGATACCCCACGAGACGAGTTTGCTATTTATTAAAGATGGCTGATTCAGCAAGCAACATATGCTTGGTGCTGTTTCGTCCAGGTGAGGTGACTTCACCTCTGAACCTGATGGTCCAAAAGGGAGGATGAGGATGCAGGAAGACTTTCTCTGAATTTGTTTGAGGGGGATTGTGGAACAGAGGTAGCAATGGGCGAGGTGGGGGGAGTGGGGTGCGGCTGGAGAATTGGCATCAGGGCTTTTTATCCTTTAGTTTCTCCTTCACTTTTTGTGGCTCATACTGGATCAGTCGAAGAATTTCCTTATTAGCCAGTGTGCCTTCAATAAATTCTTTTTCTGTAAGTTTATCTGTGGGAAAAAGAAACAACACAGTGAGTCAACTGACTGGGCCTTAGTTCTGGGTAGTCTCTGGGATGCATGATATGCAAGTTATAGTTGGGGTATATGGTTACAGAGCATTTTATAGATATTATCTCATTTGATGTTCACAGAAAATTGATGAAGTAAGCAGGACAGGTCCCTGTTTTATAGAAGTGAAAATTGAAGCTTAGACAAATGAATTGAATAGGGCAGGCAATCCTGAGAACACATCTTTAGTGTTATCTGCTTACTACTGTCATTCTTACTGACTCAGATCCCTGCCTCCTCAAACTCTTGACCTTTCCTGACTAACCCTATTGAACATGCCTACTGCTCCTGGCCCTGACTGATTTTTCATTTATCCATATCTATTGAGCAACTACTGTGTACAAGGAGCTCTGCTATCAGAAGATATAAAGGTGATCTCTGCCCTCAGAGATCTTAGAACCTAGGGGCAGCTATGTCTCCTGACTGTAAGTCCAGTGTTTTTCTCACTACATTGTACTTCCCTTCTGATAAGGGAGAAAAGGAATAAGTATTTATATAAAGCCTACTATGTGCCAGGCACTGTGAAAAGCATCTGACAAATATTATCTCACTTGGTCCTTACAAAAACCCTGTGAGGTAGATGGTTTTATTATCCCCATTTTAGCTGAGGAAACTAAGGGAGACAAAGGTTCAGTGATTTGTTCAAGGAGGCAGTTTACAGGGCTCAGTTTATAGAGAACTGAGTCTGGAGTCAGGAAGACCTGAGTTCAAATGTGACCTCAGACAGTAGCTTTGTAACCCTGGGCAAGTCACTTAACCTCTATTTGCCTAGGCAGCAGCTAGGTGGCTCAGTGGATAGAATGCTGGACCTGAAGTCAGGAAGATCTGAGCTTAAATCTGGCCTCAGACACTAGCTGTGTGACTCTGGGTAAATAACCTTGTTTGCCATAATCCACTGGTGAAGGAAATGACAAATCACAGAGTCATGAAGATTTGGACACAACTGAATGACTGAACAACTTCCTGACTCAAGGCCCACCCCTCTATCCACTGTACCACCTAGCTGCCCAGTAAGAATTGATAAAAGGTGTTATTGGATACAAGATATTCAATAATACTTGGAAAGAAGAATCAGTCTCAATTGCTGAGAGGGCTGGATTGAATAGGGCAGGCAATCCTGAGAACACATCTTCAGTGTCATCTGCTTACTACTGTCATTCTTACTGACTCAGATCCCTGCCTCCTCAAACTCTTGACCTTCCCTGACTAACCCTATTGAACATGCCTACTGCTCCTGTCAGTTCCTCTCTCATTAACTAGGACCTGAGAAATGAGAGAACTCACTTAAAATATCAGTTAAGTAAGTCAGCTTGGAAGGAGGTGTCTAATGGAGTGCCCAGTGGATCTAAGCTTGGCCGTGTGCTGTTTTTTTTTTTTAATGAGACATCTAAAGTATAAAATTTTAAAAAGTATGACTTGTTTAAAGGCATGGATTTTATGTTTTTCAAATTTACAGATGACACAAAGCTAAGAAACAACTAATCCAGCATTTAGCCATTTGGCAAAGTGTCTAGCACAGAGAAGACCCTTAATAAATGTTTGTTAATTGACTGGATTACAGAATTAATATACAAAAAAAGATCTTGATAGTCTAGAGCATAGGAATGATTCAAAGAAAGATGAAATTTAAATTGTCTTTACAGGGACAAGATAGTCAGGGAGAGGAATGTGATTAAGAGAGCAGTTTGTGTGAAAAAAAAAAAGTGAAAGCGCTTGATATGAGTCAATCGTGCAATGATGGCCAAAAAGTAAATCCAATCTTGGGTCACATTAAGTGAGGCATTTCTTTTCATAATTGAATAAGAGGAATAAGCAGGTGATAATTCTGCTGTGATCAGACCTCATCCGGAGGACTGTGTTCAGTTCTGGGAACCACAAGAATACTAGTAAGTTAAGGAATGTCCAGAGGAAGACAAAAGAGTTGCTGAAAGGCTTTGAGTCTGTGCCATTTGAGAATCTATTAAAGGAACTGGAGATATTTTGCCTGGAGAACTATTTGAAAGGCTATTATATGGAGAAGGCATTACATTTGTTTTGTTTGGCCCCAGATAACAGAACCAGAAAGCAATGGGGAGAGTTTCAAAGAGTTCAATTTAGGCTCAATGTCAGGGAAAACTTCCTAACAATTAACACTATCCAAAAATGGAATGGGCTACCCTTGGGAGGTAATGGATCCTTCCTAATGGAGGTTTTCAAGCAGGAGCAGGATGACAATTGGCCCCATGTGTTTTAACAGGGATTCATTTTTTGGAAATGAATTGGATTTCGCAGCTGCTAAGATCTCCAACTCTAACATTCTGTGATTTCATGATCAGTTCATTTATTTGATAGGGAGACCTTTTCACCCTTCTACACTATACAGCCAGTTCTTGGTTTTGAGAGTATCTGCCACCTTGCTACCATTCAGTTCCAGAGAACAACTTCCCCTAAGTCCCATGGTGGAACCAGTCTTTCTCAGTAAGCAGGGAACTCACTCCTATGGAGTTTCTTCTTTATCATGTCCCTGCCCTGTTCTTTGACTTTACTTATGAGTTATCAGTGCCATATTGATTCTCTCCAAATATATTCAATTAACCAGGAGGATTTTCATCTGTCTGGTTGGGCTGTAAGTATGTTAAGTGGTTTTAGCCCAGGTTTGTGCTGGAGCTACCTCACACTGGCTCAAGATTATTAAATTGGAAATCTGCAAATGCTATAAATCAGGGCTTGAGCTAGACTAAAAACTAGTCCTTGCCCCAGCTATTAACTCACAACTTGATTTATTGTTTTATCCATTGTCTAGATTTAAGAAAGCAATGAAGAAAATGTTTATAACATTAATTAAACTGAAAAGTTTGTCATGTACACATTTTTTAATGGAGAGTTGATTGTTAAATATTCACAGTCATATCACTAGCTTAACCTCTCCTGGGTTAAGATGAGAACTGGTTATGATTTTTAGAAAAGAAGATGGAATAAATAGATTCAAGTCCCAGCTATGCTTGTTAATAGCTTTCTGACCTTGGGCAAATCACTCGAATTTTCAGGGCATCAGTTTTCTTAACTGTAAAATGAGGATCATAGATTTTAAAATGCCACTTTCAGTAAATACCATGAAAAAGTTCCCAGTCAAGCCCTGCTCTACTGAGAAACATTTTATTAATTTTGCAGAAGAATGTCATGTGATTTAGAGCTGAGTGGGAATTTAGAAGTCATCTAGTCCAATCTCCTCATCTTACCGTGAGGAAACTGAGACCTGGGGAAGTTAAGTGACTTACCCAAAGTCACACAGGTGACAGAATGAGCATTAAATCTAGGTCCTCTGAATCCACATTTTCCACTGAACCATGATTCAGGAACCCATAATATAATTTCTAACACCCTAACTCCAATATCCCAGTTATTTCTTATTTCTACAGGCAATAAAATTTCCATCTATCAATAACATCTGTTTTTTGGGCCTACCACAGTGACTGAAGTTTCTACTATTGGACTCTTTTCTTTAACTCACAGCATTAACTCCAGAAGACCCTTTATACTGTACTTATTGTGTCTCAGAAGAAAAACATGTTAACCCATTTATCAAATTGCAGACTGTACCCTTTCATTCCAGTGACTTCAAACTACCTGGGATTTATTTTTTAGATTAGTCCTAATAAAAAGGATAGACAAGTACATTTTGATAAGAGGAAGATGTCCTAAGTTGTTTGGAATCTGAGACACTGTCCAGGGTTGAAATGCCATGGTAGAGACCTTAGGAACCTGAAAGTAATCTGAATGCATTGAGTACATGGGGATGCTGCTAATATAAATACAGCAAAAGAGAAATGAAAAGGAGATATGGTAATTGTGATGAACACTATGATGATGTTACAGCAAGAGTGAGGATAGCGGTGGTAATGATGCTTATGGTAGTGGTGATAATGGCAGTGGTGGGTGATGGTGGTGGTGGGTGATGGTGGCTGTAGTGGTGATGGTGATGATGATGATGGTGATGGTGGTGGTGAATGGCTGGTTGTGATGATGGTGGAATAGTAGTAGTAAAGTTGGTGGTGATGTTGGTGGTATTGACAATGGTGTTGTACCTTTACAGTTTGTTACAGAATCATGGTTAAGATGTCTCACTGTGTTTTACTTTTTTCTTTCAGAATGTAAGTTTAAAAAGTAGAGTAGTTTGGAAGAAGCCAGTTGATAACTCCAGTAGCTTCTTTAAATAGCATCTCAGCACAACAAAACCTCATTTATTTAGATTCCACTTATCTGAAATTAGTGACAATTAATCCTTGTGCTAGGTTGAAAACTAATCCTTGCCCCAGTTATGAAAAAAGAATTGAAGATTAACAGAAGAAGCAAACAAATAGACAAATCGAAAACATCTCAACAAATTTTAGAGAATGTCAGACCAATCCATGCCCACTTTTGAATGAATAAGTGATGAGTGATTCTTATCTAATCCAAAAACTAGACTTCAAATCTGACAATATTTTGTTGATTTTGAATGTAATAAATCTGAATTACTTTAAAAAAAATTCCCACTAATTCAGACCGGCTCTCCTCTCAATCAACCCAAGTTACTGAGGTTTTGTGTTATGTAGAAAAATGTGTCCTGCTGCCTTCAAAATTTAAATGAAGAATAAAACCATAGGATATATGCCTCTATGACCATAGCACTTTTAGATTCCATTATTTCTATTCATATCTCTAGAAATACCATGATGAGGATATCTAAGTCTCCTTCCTTCCCACAGCATTGTATACAAGCTGTTTCAATAGGAAGAACCAGCTTTTTATCCCCCATAAAATCCTGTTGTGATTGTATAAAGACAACTATGGCTGAGAAAAGGGAAAAGCTATTAGAAAAACTAGTTTTACCATCATCTTTCTTTCCAAAGAAGGACCAGATCTTCTCAGCTCTTTTTTCAGGGGTGTTTTCGTCTTCTGGAAGATGCTTCAGGTCATCAGGGTGGATCATTTTGAAAATGGCCTGTACAAAATGACATAGGGAAGCAGAGCCAGGAGTTAGAGCCACGCATTCAACAAATTGGTAAAAATGGGGTGAGACTCATGAGCTTTTCTCACGAAGAACCAAAGCTGGCCTCACAGGGTTCATGACAAAAAAATGACTTCAAAAATGATTGAATTGAGGACCAATCAGAGTTCTAGTCCTGGCTCAGCCAGTACCTTCTTCTGGGGTGTAAAACAAGTCTCTTTAATTTAATTTAATTAATGGGAATTTAATTTAAGCCTCAGTTTTCTCCTCTGTAAAATAAGAGGATTGACTATTAGATAATTCCCAATGTCCCTTTTAACTCAGACATGGTATGTATGACTTTTTATGTGGTGCCTTTGGCAGAAAGGCCCCCAAATTAAAAGAAAGGCAAGACAACTTTTCAAACACAGAACTAGATTAATTCCCTAGAAACTCTCAATATAATTTCACCCAATCAAGTGGAAATTCTATCAAATTCCAGTCATAATGCAAATAAGAAATAAGAGCATGGGTTGGACATAGGCATTTGGGTAAACTGGAGGTTTTCTATCTGCTTCATTGCATCTGTCTCCATGTTCGAGTTGTCCACAGTACCATAGCATTTATATCTGAAAGTAGCCTAGAGATTTTTTGTTGTTCAGTTGTGTCTGACTCTTTGTGACCCTATATGGGGTCTTCATGGAAAAGATACTGGAATGGCTTGTCATTGCCAGTAGATTAAGGCAAAAGAGGTTAAGTGCCCAAGATCAAACAGATAGTGTGTGTCTAAGACTGAATTTGAATTCAGGTCTTCCTTATTCCAGATCCAGCACCCTATACACCGAGCCACCTAACTGCCTCCAGAGATTTTTACAACCTCTCATTTTATAGAGAAGAAGAATAAGATTCAGAGAAGTTAAATAATTTGTCTAGGGTCACATACATATTAAGGAGAAGGTAGGGATTTGAACCAAGGTCTTCTGGCTCTAAAGCAAAAGTTCCTGCTGTTATACCAGACTGCCTCTTATGTCTGGGGACATCAATCCATACAAGTGTGGGGATCAAAGTTGGGGGGAAGAGGAATGCCTAGTTTGAGTGGTTATTTCCATATTCTTCTCCCTGCTATCACCCCTTAACCCTTTGACAAAGTGTAACATTGAGTACAATGTGGTTACAAAGTCTTATTATTCTTTTCCTTTGTAAAGTGTGGGGGTAAAGCTAATTGTCTTTCTCATTCAGTTTTTCTGTGATTCTATGAACTCTAGAAGAATTCCAGAATGTCTTTATACAACTGGGTTAAGTCTGCACTGGAGTGGTTATGACAGGGATAATTTGGACCCAGAATGTGTATATCAGCAAAGTTCTGGGTCACAGTGGGTCCTTTAAGGCTGCCTTAACTTTTAAACATATTCTTGGGGCAGGCTGGAGGTCTGCATTTGCCCCTCTTGGATACAAGGATATGAAAGCACACATGTTCTCTTCTCTTTTGGCCCTTGCTAGCTATGGGTTAAACTTATTGGCTTGGAGAAAAGGACAGGATATCAGGGTCTTCTAGTGCCTACCTTGTTCCCCACCCTCTACCTCAGTCTGCTAATGGAGCATAGCAGTACTAACTGTAATATATGTCTAGAGAAATTGTGAGATTGCTCAATTCTTTCCTGAACCCAGGAAAGATGAGAGAATCTGACTTGTCTTCCTCTAGATTCAATAAGTATCCCAGTATTTCCTGTATGTGAAATAAAGAATAATCAGAATATCTTTGACTGGACAACTTGGGAGAAAAGGGGCATTGAGTGATAGACAAAGGCACATCAAGTTCCTTGTGGCATAAGTCTTGGTACCGTCAATACCCAGGCCCTCTATATCCTTCTTCATCTGGCTTGAAGAGGTAGCAATCCTGCAAAATTAAATGAGCAGAGATTCTCCAGGATAGATTTGAATTTTGGATAATATCCCAGTTTTCCTCTGGCCCCAACTTCAACTTAAAAATCATAGAACCATAGCATGATAGATAGCAGGATCTTTGTTTCCATAGTAGGAAACTGAGGCCCAGATTGGGGATGCAAGTTGCATTCCTAAAGCTACACAAGTTAGTGTCAGAGGCAAGACCAGAACACAGATATTCCAAAGTCTAGTTTGGGCCAATGCTCTTTCTAGTCTACTATTACTTACTTCTATTATCCTATAACTGAAAATGTTAACATTCCATACTTTCTACCACCACCCTAAGCCATCTCCTTCCACCTCCTTTCTTCCCTTGCCCCAGGGATCTCCCATATCTCCTCAAAGAAGCCTCTTTGATGGCTTCCACAGGCATCTCTAGAATTTTAAGGACTTTTCTGATGTCTGGCTAAATAATCAACACAGACTATCTGGTCCCTTTCCCACAGCCAATATGAAAAGTGACCCTCTCAAGGGTCTTTCTTCAAGGAGGACACAAGTCCATCACAGCCACTCCAGTCTATATAGTGATCCTGTGAACATGTTCTATTCATCAGAATGCTCAGGAAGTATGGGCACGGTAAAAGAATTTTGTGAATGAATATCCAGTAGAAAATGTATATAGACTTTGTCTATGGAAATATTCATGTTTATTGATGATTTTCTAGCTGATACTTTAAAAAATGTAAAGAAATATATATTGAAGCATGTACAATCTTAAAACAAATAATCAGCACATGCATAATCTATATCAGATTTCTTGCCTTCTTGGGGAGGGGCGGGGACAAAAGAGTGAAGGAAAAATTTGGAACTCAAAATCTTATAAAAAATGAATGTTGGAAATTATCTTTACTTGTAATTGGAAAAAATAAAATAATATTTACTTTTTAAAAAACTACATCAAATAATCATCCCTTGCCCTTCCTGCTCAAATCCACCTCTTTCTTCATAACAAGAATAGAATTAGAATACAAAACCTTTGTAAAACACCAATCACTGGGGGTAAAGGGAGGGAGAGGAGATCCTAGGAGCATAGATTTAGACTTAACGGGCCTTAAAGACCATTTAATTCAGTCCCCTTATTTTATAGAAGAGGAAACTGAGGAAGAAAAGATTAAAAGACAAAATACTAAAGTTTAAAGAAGCTAAAAAATGGGAACTATAAACAGGAGACAACAGATACGATAGACATAAATTACTGTCTTTGATGTCTACATATAACATCAGAGCTGAAAGGAACATCAGAAGTCATCTTGCTCAAATCTCCTCCAATCCCCACTCCCCTACAATTGACTGGACCAAAGTCAAACTGCTGGCATTTAAGTGGGAGAGCTGAGACTAGAATCTGAGCTGCCTATCTTAGTGTTTGCTGTTTTACACATTTCAGACATGGTATCTGTTTATTAAAACTTTGTAGGTTTGAATTTGTAATATTTGCAATTAAAAAAAATGTATCCAAATGCTAGAAAATGCCCAGATTCTTCCCTTGTATCAGGAACAATCCCTTGTAAAACCATAGGAAAAATACCTAATAGCATGATTGTGTTTAACAAATTAGAAATGCCTCTCTTTCTATGTTCTGCATGCTATGTGAATAGAGGTCAATGAGAAAGTTTATCTCCTGGCAATACTTATCCTTCTAAAATATTAAATATGAAAGTATACAAGGCAAAATTATTTATGATAGCTAGGATTAGGCAAATAAGTGGCATAGAGTGCCAGACCTGAGGTCAGGAAGCTTCATGTTCCTCAGTTCAGGAACTCATGCCTTAGATACTTATTAGCTATGGGACCCTGGGCAAGTCACTTAACTCTATTTGCCTCAGTTTCCTCATCTGTAAATGAGCTGAAGAAGGAAATGACAAACCACTACCATATATTTGACAAGAAAACCTCCAAAACGGGATCACTAAGAGTTGGACGTGACTAAAACAACTGAACAACAGCAATTTGGAGTTATAGAAGAAGGTTTCATTTTCTCTTCTTTGATTTTACCCTTAATCCTCGAGAGTATTTCAAACCATCTGGTATCCTAGATTAACAATCATGACTTCCTTTAACATATCAAACTCAAAATAGTTCTGAGGCCAAATTAGTTTGGGAAATAATCATAAAGAATAACATTTAAATAAATTCATGATGATCATAGAGAGAAAGCATATATCTATCAAACCAACCCACCCAGACCCTGCCTAGGCTATCCCTGATCAAGGACATGGATGCAATGAGAAAATAGTGGCCTGGAAATCAGGAAACCTTGGTCTTAGTCCCTCCTCTGCAACTAATTAGCTCCAGCCAAGCCCCTTTGCCCCTTTTCCTCTCTAAACTTATTTCCTCCTCTGTAAAAGGAGGGGCTGGATGACCTCTAAGGTCCTTTCCAGCTCTGGCTCCATTAGGCAAAAGTTCTGTGATTCTATGTCATTGACTCCACTGGATCCCAGCCAACCAAAGATGGAGAGAAGATAGACTATACCATGACGATCTCAAGCACTTCATTTTTGCTGATGGCACCATTGCGATCTATGTCGTAGAGGGAAAACGCCCACTCCAGTTTCTGGTGGGTTTTGCCAGCTGTGGTCATGTGGAGTGCAATGATATATTCCTTAAAGTCCAAAGTCCCATCACTGTTTGTGTCGAAGCTGCGGAACACATGCTGGGCATAGGCCTTCGGGTCTGCATCTGGGAAAAATTTGGAGTAGATGCTCTCAAACTCCTGTTTGGTTATCCTGCCACTGGGGCACTCCTTCAGGAAGGACTGGTACCAGGCACATAGTTCTTCCTCTTTGTATTTGGTATTTAGCTGCAATTCCTCCAAGATATCTTTGGACAGGGAGCCACTTTTGCTGTTTCCCATGGATGAGTGAGGGTGGGTACCAGACAGATAGTAAATGCTACGTGGCAGTTAGCCTCCTCTCTCTGAACTAAGGCTGACTTGACACAGGGTCTGGGGTTTTCAAACTAAGACAAGCCTGTGGGGGATTAGAAGGATTTGTGGTCATTACTAATCTGATAGCCACTTCTCTGCCTCTTGTACTAATAGGAAGTACTGTGAACTCTCTTCTGGCTTAGAAATGGTGTCCTCTGGGGTGGCCAGGTGGCTCAGAGAGTAAGAGCACCAGCCCCAGTGGTGGGATGACCTGGGGATCGAATCCAGGCTCAGATACTTAGCACCACACCCAGAAATAACTGGCCGTGTAACCTTGAGCAAGTTACTTAACCCTGATTAATTAAAAAAAAAAAAATGGTGTCCTCTGAGCCCTCTCCCTCCTATCATGATCTTAGGAGCTCAGAATGTCAAGGTTAATTCTTATTTGAAGAAAAGAAAAAGAGCTTTTAATGAAGCTTTGCAAAAGGAGTTTCCTTTGTTGATCAATGTATAGAAAACATGCATCCCCTTTACACTTACCATTTAATGTTCTGGTGGCATCCCCATGTATCCTGGAGAGTCTATTAGGGTATGGAATGGGTCTTACCTAAACTTTGTATTTCTTTCAAGGACTCTCATAATCCTCTGCTCACAGTAGGCACTTGTTATTTCCTCCTAGCTCTACTTCTTTGCTTGTTTCTTTTCCAGACTCTCTAAGACACTAATATACACTGACCTCTCATTGTCTAATACCCACAAACTACCTCTACAAATTTTTCATTAATGGAGAAAATAAGTGTCCCACACTTGCTATTCTCCATGGCCATTCTTAAAATCATGTTATTGGAGCTGGAGATCATCTGGTCCAATTAATTTCATTTTATTTTTGAGGAAATTGAGAACCAAAGAGGTGAAGGAACTTTCCCAATGTCACACAGTGAGGCAAAGTCAGAACTAGGACCTGAGTTCTCCTGCCCCACAGTGGGCAGAGGTAGAGGGTTAATTTAGGACCCTACAGTGGGCCTTCTAGGAGTACCCTCCACATATACATCTTTTGCTGACTGTTGCCCAAAATTCTTTTTAAAAAGTCCTTCATCCTTGATGAAATATGTAATTCCCTTAGAAGAGGTTTTACAATGAAATGAAAGTGTCTGCTATTAGTTACTTTCTAGCCAGTAGAAGGATAGGGTCAGAGATGAGGCAAGAAAGGATACTGAATGGGAATTCAAAGTACCTTTGGTGTGAGAAGAGAAAAAAACAGGGCAAAGTAGAGGCTGGAGTCCCTTAAGGGTCACAATTTTGTCTAAATGTTTTTTTTGAGAATAGGTCTCTTTATGCTGCCCATACTGGAAGTATAGCGGTCACTCAAGGCTGACTCCACTGCTGATCCCCTCTAAAGCTTTGACCTGCTTCATTCCTTCCAGGCAACCTGATGATAACCTCACTTATAGGTGCCCACCATATTGGAATCAGCCTTAGTGATGAGATTCTATCAACTGGCTTGAGTCATATTCCAGCTCAGAGTTCCTAAGATTAAGTGATCCACCAACCTTTACCTCCCCAGCTGCAGGTATTTATTACCTTCAGTAACAGTCTTGTTGATCAATCTTATCAGTCAATAAATCAATAAATTATCAAACATCTCCTATGTGCCAGACACCATGCTATGTGCTAGGAATACGAAGACAAAAAAAATTAAACAGTTCCTAGCTGCAGAAGGATTCTATCGGAAGAGACATGTGCACATGTAAGTATAGCCATACTCTTAGGTATAACCATTTGGGCATATGAGAATCTGACTTTAGATGGAAAAGTTTCATTTAATATCCCTACTTCAGATTACCAGACTTTCTTTGCCTTTCTGAGGACTGATTTTGACTGCAGGAAAAGTTTCGCTCTGCAAACTAAGAGCCACTGTGAAGTCACTTTTGAAACCATATAGCTTGTGCTTGTTATGTTAAGTTCCTTGAGAGTACTGGTAATTTACTATTTTATAGTACTAGTAATTTCATGCATCAGGCCTCCTAAAATGAAAAAAAAATTTAAATGACCCTCCTCTAAATCTTCCTCCCTTCTGGTCTTTCCACACTTTGCATATTACCATTCTTGGTGAGTGATATTATTTGCATTGTTTTTCTTTTGGGATGGGGGGAAGGCTTCATGGTTTTGTTAAGACTTTTTTTTTTAAAGATTCAATTACATAGACGTTGATTATCAATGGGTATTGACTATGTTAATTTGGAGGCTCAGGAAAAGTTGTGCCATTGAAAAGAGTGGTAATTACCTTTTCTTTAAAGATTCCTCTCTAGTAAGTGTTTTTCAATAGTCAATTAACTTCCTAAAGGGACGGGAGGGGGGAGGCAACTATATAAAAACTATATATCTATATATGTATGTGTATATGTATATATACATACAAAATACAAGGTGTTTTGTGGGTGGTGAGAACACCAGCATCTGGGGATATGAGGAAAAGACCCCTGTAATAAATGGAGTTTAAGCAAAACTTTGAAGGAAACCAGGAATTCTAAAAAAATCAGAGGTCAGTAGGGAGTGCATTAAAGGCAGGGGAGACAGCCTGTGCAAAGGCAGAGACTAGAGAGATTGAGGGTCCTGTGTGAGGAACAGCAAGAAGGTCTGTTAGGCTGAATCCAAGAGTGTGTGAGGCAGAGTTATGTGTAAGGATGGAAAGATGGGTTGGAGTCAGGTCATGAAAGTCTTTAAGTGCCAAACAGAGGAATCTAAATTAAATCCTAGAAGTAATAGGGAATCTCCAGTTTATCATGCAGAGGAATGACATAGAGGGTTGGATTTGTGCTTTAGAAAATCATTTTGCAAATCCGGCCTCCAACACTTAACACTAGTTGTGCAAACTTGGGCAAGTCACTTAATGCCAATTGCCCTGCTTTCCTCCCTCCAAAAAAGAAAAAAAAAGAAAATCATTTTGGTAGATATGTGAAGAATAGACTGTAGAGAAAACTAGAAACGTTTTAATTTTGTAAGAATAGGGAGCACAAAATCTAGTATTGCTCCCATTTTCTGTTAAAGGTAAAACTAAACACACATAGAAATTCTGTGACAATGCAATATCTACACATCAGGAACTTAAGGAGGAGGGAGATGCCTGTTCATTGACCCTTTGGTGAGCATGTGTGAACCACAGGGATAATGGGCTATTTATTTGGAACTTTGCCTATGTGCTAATATAGGGGAAATTATTTTCCATGGGATTTGCAATTTTAATCATTATCTAACCAAAGTCCTGTGGACCTCAACCAAATAGCTAATTGTCCCCAGGTATGTGTACCCACAGCCCAAAGCCACTAATTTGCTTTTAATTCTATTAAAGGCTCAGACCCTTTAGTAAGGCAGCAGTGTCAAAGGTTGATACACTCAGTTGGGCTGGGAGTACTGTACAGAGAGATTGAATAGATGATTCCAAGGCTTCAGTTAGTACCTCTACAGGGACCATGTGACTTTGTTCATCTGAATCTTAGGGGCCCAAGAAGCTATTCGTGATTCTCTAAATCATGGCAATGGAGAAAGGGGTCTGTTGGTGTGTACTTGGCAGACCAATATACACTATCACCTTGATATTCACATTGATTTAGACCCCAATAGAGACAACCTTGTGGCCAAGTGTCTAGGGATAATAAAGACCCCAAAGCCATTCATTCCCTAGAGAATCCCATTATCTCCAGGAGAACAAACTTTGTAGAGATCCTACAGGCATCTGTCCACAGCTGTTGCAGCCTTACCTCTTCACAGTTACCAAAGAGACAAAAATGACTCTAAAGTCTTTGGTACTGTTAAATTATCCAACATCAGAAATAAATATGGCTTCATCAAAGGGGATGGTACTAAAGAAAGTACATTGCCATCTGTTTTGTGGTTGTATCCAGAGGACCACTTGACCTTTCCATTAATCTTGCATCTGAATCTTCCTGTTGTTGGGGTTTAAAATGCTGAGGTTTAGGGGTGCTTGGGACCACAAAATAACTACATGCTGGGTCCTGCCCTAAAGAATTCAACCCAAGCCTTCATTCAGTCAAAGAAAAACCAAGTTTATTAAAGATTTGCCATATTGGGTAGATATTTAAGGAGCCTAAGTATTTATGATGCTTGTACTGACAAGTGAGACAGATTGAATCTCAGCTAGATTGAATCTGAGCACCTTCATGTAGGCAAAATGGATCTTACATACAGAAAGACTGTGGGAAGGAACTGGGGTCGTCAATTAGTCTGGCAGGGAGAGGTTTAAGGAGGGTCTTGAGAAGGATTCTAAAGAGGATGGGACAGATTTCAGGAACCTAGAGAACTGGATTTTGATGGGATCACGGATGGGAAGCAGCTGGAGGCAATCGTGAGGTAATAGACAATGGAGGACTAGGCTAGGTTAAGGGTAACAGATTTGGGCATGAAAAAGCCAGATCAAGTGAGAAAATTCAGGGAGAATTCAAGGTGGGGTTTCCCAGGGACTATGGCCAAATGGGACTCAAATTCTTTTGGTGCAAAGGGAAAAGTTCTCCATTTGGGCCCATACTCCATCACCATATGTTGTTCTGTCCTATTAGCACATAATAAGTATTCGATTAATTTTTATTGTTGTTGATTTATTATAGATCTTCTTACTGGGATAAAACACCATCTGGTGGCAACTATACTCACAGGACTGGATCATTGGAAGGGACTTCAGAGGTCATCTAGTCTTACCCGTAACTAAATAATTCTACCTCTACTTGAAAACTTCTAGTTGTCCCCCGGGGTCACAACTCTGGCCTAGGGACTCTATACAGGAGAAGTCGGGGAAAGGATCGTAGGATTATAGGACTTAAGGCAATACCTGTCCCAACCTCCTTTTTTTTCTCTTGATAGTATTTTATTTTCCCCCCAATCACATGTCAGGACAATTTTTAGCATTCATTTTTACAAGATTTTGAGTTACAAATTTTTCTCCCTGCTTCTCCCCTCTTCCTAAAATGGCAGGCAATTTGATATGTTATACATGTGTTATCATGTAAATCATATTTCCATATTAGTCACAGTTTTGAAAGAAGAAACAGATCAAAAGGGAAAAAAATCACAAAAAAGAATAAAGTGAAAAAAATTAGGCTTCAGTCTCCATTCAGAGTCCATCAGCTCTTGATCTGGATGTGGATGGCATTTCATGAATCTTCTGTAATTGTATTGAATCATTGTGTTGCTGAGAAGAGCTTTGTCATCTATACTTGTAGGCTATAATTACAGCTCAGGTCATCCTCAGACCCCAAGACTGTTCTCAGACAGAGCTCATTGGCCTTTTAAAAAGAAGTGAGGGCTAATACCCTTGTGCAGGCCTGATAAATTTGGAAATATATGTACACACACACACACACACACACACTATTTACTGGTGAGGCAATTAGGGTTAAGTGACTTGCCCAGGGGTACACAACTAATGTCAAGTGTTTGAGGCCAAATTTTAATTCAGGTCCTCCTGACTCCAGGGTAGATGCTCTGTCAACTGCCCCACCTAGCTGCCCCTGGAGTCATTCATAGTTGATCATCACACAATGTTGCTAATCCTGTGCACAATGTTTTCCTGGTACTGCTCATTTCACTTTTCATTAGTTTGTACAAGTCTTTCTGATGGGATACCTGGGGTCTAAATCAATTTGTAAAACCAGTTTGTATAATTGTAACTGCAATTTGTATTGTAAAAGTGTAATCTGTAAAATCCCTTTCCCAGCCTCGAAATCTGCCCCTTCCCCCTATCGAACTAGCACTCCGCCTAGGCAACCACTGGTGACTCCTTTGTTCTTATTTAATCTCTTCATGTCTCCTCTGTTCTGGCCCAAATCTCATCTAAACTATCTATGCACTAAAGTCACAAGTTCCTCTCAGTCAGCCCTAACCTTTATCTATGCACTGAGGTCCCTTCCCTCCATCCGATCAGCCCTGACAATGGCAGCCCTACCCTTTAAAAGTAAAACCATATACCCCTCTCACTCGCAGGTCCCCTAAAGGACTCTTGCCCCCTTCTCATAGAAGTGTAACAATAAACTTCTGCAACTCTCACTCCAATTAAGCCTGGGACCTTGAATTCTTTCCAGAAGCTATTGCAGGTTTTCTGGTCTTAAATAAGATCAGAGTTCCTGCTGAACCTGGAGGGAGCTATCCCTCATCATTTCCAGGTTTTTCTGAAATCTGCCTGCTCATCATTTCTTATTGCACAGTAGTATTCCATTACATTCATATACCACAGCCTGTTCAGCCATTCCCCAAATGACGGGCATCCCCTCAATTTTCAATATTTTGCCACCATGAGAAAGGTTGCTATATTTTTGCATGTGTGTTCCTTTTTTAAGATCTCTTTGGGAACCTGTGGTTGGTATTGATGGATAAAAGCAAATAGAGTTTGGTTGCTCTTTGGGCATAATTCAAACTGTTCTCCAAAATGGTTGGATCAGTTCACAACTCCACCAACAGTGCCTTAGCGTCCCAATTTTCCCACATTCTCTCCAACATTTATCATTTTCCTTTTTGTGTCATATTAGCCAATTTGATAGATATGAGGTTGTTTTAGAGTTGTTTTAATTTGCATTTTTTCTAATCAAAACTGATTTAGAGCACTTATTCATATGCCTATAAATAGCCTTGATTTTTTTCATCTGAAAACTGCCTGTTCCTATCTTTTTACCACTTATCAGTTGTGGAACAGCTTATATTCTTACAAACTTGATTTAGTTCTCTATTTATTTGAAAAATGAGGCCTTTATCACTTGCTATAAAGTTTCTTGGCTTTCTACTTTCCTTCTAACTTAAACCTGTAATTCACTTAATTTCTCCTTTAAGAGTTTGGATGGGGTGTCTAGGTGGCACAGTGAATAAAGCACTGGCCCTGGAGTCAGGAGGACCTGCATTCAAATCCAGCCTCAGACACTTAACACAGAAACTAGCCATGTGACCTTGGGCAAGTCATTTAACCCCAGTTGCCCTACGTTTCCCCCCTCCAAAAAGCAAAACAGAGTTTGGATGCTACACTACTTAGTACATATATGTTTAGTATTGATATTACTTCATTATCTATGGTTTTTAGCAAGATGTAGTTTCCTTCCTTTTATCTTTTTTAGTTAGATCTAGCAAAAGCTTTTGCTTTGTCTAAGATCAGTATTGCTACTCCTGTTTTTTTTAAACTATAGCTGATGCATAATAGCTTCTGCTCCAGCCCCTTAACTTTATTCTATGTATCTCTCTGCTTCAAATGTGTTTCTTGTAAACATATTGTAGGATTCTGACTTTTGATCTACTCTTCTATTTGCTTGTTTTATAGAATTCATACCATTCATATTCAGTTATGATTACTATATATTTCCGTGTCCTATTTTTCCTCATTTGTCCTCTCTCCTTTCACTTTCCCTCCTTGACAGTGTTTTGCTTATGTCTACCTCCTCCCCCATCTGCCCTCTCTTTTGCTAGTCCTTCCACCCCTTAATTGCCTCTCTTCCTACCTTCCTGTTGAGTAAGATGGATTTCTACATTCAGCTGATTGTTTAAATTATTCCCTCTTTGAGACAACTACTGAGTAGAGTAAGGTTCATGTGATGCTCAATGTCCACCTCCCACCTCAAACTTTCCCTACAGTGTAATAGGATTTTTTGTGCCTCCTCATGTAAAATAATTTACCCCATTCTACCTCTTCCTTCCTGCTATACCTAGATGTTGTCCCCTTTCTCACCTCTTAATGTTTTTTTGCTGTTCCCTCAAATTCACCTTATATCTGTACTCTATGTATATTCCTATATTAGTGGTGCAATTTTTAAGAATTACAAGTATCATCTTCCCATGTAGAATCTCTTATGTTTTTTCCTCTTTTTTACTTTTAGGCTTCTCTTGGGTCTTGATATTGGAGATCAAATGTTTTGTTCAATTCTGGTCTTCCCCTTATGAAAGCCTGAAATCCTTGTATTTCATTGAATGACTCCGGAAGCATGCTTAATTTCACAAGATAGGTGATTCCTTTGCCTGATGGAATATCAAGTTCCATGACCTCCAATCCTTTAATGTTGCAGCTGCTAAATCCTGTGTAATCTTGATTGTGGCTCCCCAATCTCATTTTTAGAACTCCAGGATGCCACAGGGGCCAAATTAGCAAGGGAGATCCAAGCACTATTTCACTGAGTGTAATGTCCTTTCCAGTAAGAACATAGCTGTGTGGAAACCTCACCTAATTTCCCCTTGTTCCAATCAGTTTAGAGTGGAGGTGACTGAGAAGACAGAAGACTTCCAAGGTATAGAGGGAACAACACTGTACTTAGAGTTGGAAGAGCTCCATTAAAAGCCTCATTCTGCTATTTACTAGTGTATGATCTTGAACAAGCCAGGAAAGCACTATGGTATGGTGGAATGAAGGCTGAATTTGAAGTCAGAGGGTCTAGATTGAAATCCTGGCTCCTCCATTTATAGAATCTTCCAATTTCAGAGTTGGAAGGAATCTCATTATCCACCTAGTCTAAAGCATGAGTTACTTACCTGTATGATCTTGGGCATGTTATTTAAAACTCTCTGGACCTCAGTTTCCTCCTCAAAATGAGGGGGTTGAACTAGATAATTTCTAAGGTTCCTTCTAATCCTAATATTTGTTGATTCCTGAATTCTATCTCAGGCTGTGAGAATTCTCTTTCAATTTTTTGAGGTTCTCTCTCTCTTTTAGCCATCATCCCCAGAGAAGAAAGGTCTGATAACTGATGGGTCTTTTCTCTAATGTTGGGGCTAGCGTCTCAGAAAGATTCAGAGAAGTTGTAGTGCTGGTCTAGGTGAGTAGGTCTCTCTTCCTGTTGGGGGCACATCCATTTCCAGATTTTGTCACTCCCACCCTCATCCCAGCCCTTTTCTTGTCTGACTGGTGGCAGCAGTCAGAAGATCTGTACCAAATCAGTAGACGGTGGGTAAGGAGTTCTGAGCTAACCCTGAAGATGAAAAATGAAGCCAAGACATTGGAAGAAAAAATCAAGGTCAAAGTGGAAGCAGAAGGAAAGATGTGGAGGGGTTGGGAAGGGCCAGAGGACAGTCAGTAACCAGGACTTCCTGACCCTTCAGCCTTACCACAGGAAAGAGGGAAAGGACTAGAGTTAAGCCTTCTAGGATTGGAGTCTGTAATAATATATAGTCCAGTCAGAGTTTATTGAGTCCTAATCTTCTGCTGTGATTGATATATGCTCAGAGGGAACTGAGCTATAGTAGGAGTATGTACACAGACAGCTGTGTTGATGCTGCTGGGAGTCATGACCTAGAAGTTTATTTGAAAACCTGCATAAACATCTTCTATGCAAGGGAAAGTTTATATTCCTTAGGCAAACAAGTTGTTGAAAATGATGTATTATGAACGTGTTTGTTAAGTCTGTGCTTGGACCATAAACTCTCCTCAAAACCCCAAGATCATTTCAACTTCTGAGATTACTCTGGCCAGGAAATAACCACTTGAGTCTCCTTCTTCTGACCTCCATGCAGTAAAAATCCAAACCTCCCTGGTGTGGTCTAGTTGCAGCACACATCTGCCTCCAGCCCTGATTATTAGTCAAATACACCCTTTGATTTGAATGGCCGGCCTACTTTACCCCCCTTCTTTCTCCATTTCTGCCCTGGACTGTATGCAGGAGACAAGGAAAAGAACCAATTAATAAGGATCCTCAGGTAAAGGACATGAGAAATCTGGAGACTGACACACAAGACCTCTGAAAGGGCCTTCTCTGCCTGGCAGAGTCCCCTGCATATTATTGCTATTTATTACTAGGTAATAGTAGGTAGTTTCATTGATATAAAGAATTCCCCAAGAGGAACTTCCTCTACAAAGGTAGAGAGACTACTGCTCTGAAATTCATAGGTTTAAAAAATTCCCTGAGGCACTGAGGGGCTAAGTGACTTGCCCAGAGGTTAAGTGACTCACACCACCAGTTTGTGGGGTGGGAGGATTCAAATTCAGGTCTTCTTGACCCTGAGGCCTGCTCTTATTCATAGCACCACATAGCCTGGTTATGTTTAATTATTAACTCTAATAAACTGAATAAGTGGAAGGGGTAAGAACAATAGCAGGAAAGGAGATAAATAGGCCAGGAGACTTAAAAAGAGAGAATTGAGGAAGGAAGCTGGAAGGGAAGAGTGACCCATATGGGAGAGAACAGAAAGTCACATGGAAGGGGCAGAGACTACAGGAGAACAGGATTGGATGACCTCTTGTATTGGTGGAACTAGGCAGTTAGTTCGGCTGCCCTTCAAATCCCTTGATAAGATGTATTGGGGAAAAATGATTACCAAGCTGCGGAGAAAGGAGAAAATAAGGGCTCTAGAAAGAACAACCCCACCGCTGGGTTATGTGTCTCTGTACAGTTTATTTTACACGGAATGACTCTAAACATCTGAAGTGTATACACCAACTTGCAGAAAAATATAAAGAAATAGAGTTTAAGTTCATGAAAATGCTTTATAATAATACAGGACAATTATATATAACAAATTCAGAATTAGAACCCTTTAAACATTTAATTCTTCAGCTTTAATACACACTAATGCAATTATGGGAAGAAAAATGGGTTACAGGTTCCAAAGAGATCAGAGTTGCAACAGTGTTACTTATAAATTATATTACATCAATTATATTTACCAATCTATGAAGCCAAAGAGAATGAAAAGATATAGAATGTGAAGTAAACACATTCATACCAGAATGAGTAATGCTGGCAGGAGACACAGCTTTTTAACTTTAAAAACGTATAAAGTATTTAGCAAAAGTTACAGAAAACAGACCAAACAAGCAAGTTTATTTTGTTAGAAAATTCCACTTTGATACCGGAAGGCAGTATGTTTGTGTCTCTGGAATGACTGCCTCCCATCCAGCATTGATCCTGAGGGGGAGGAACGTATAGAATCATTGGATAAAAGGAAAGAGTTGCACCCTGGGGACACTGCCTCCTGCCAGCAGCTGTAAATGCTCACTTTACTGACTTCCCTTCCTCCATTTCGGATCCTTGCTCCCCACTAGCGTCTGCAGCAGAATTTCCCAGTCAGGATCCCAAAGGAGGGGAATGATGGTGGTGGTGATGAGTTGGAGTGAAAGAGAACTACCTAGAGTTCTAAGGAAGGACTGCAGAAGTCATCCAATCTGAACTCATTTAACAGATAAAACCACTAGCATTAGATGAAAGATTTCTTGGCATCAATAGATATCAGATACTGGGGTGGTGTCTATTGTAAAACAAAACTAAATTAAACTATGTAAGGGTGAAAAGGAGACTTCCAGACAAGGCCCAGATGATTCTTTTCAAATGCTCCAGTGTCCTGGATTAGGTGAAATTACTTGTCCTAATATAATATAGCAAACTATCAGCAGAGATGGACCAAAATCCAAGCTCCCCAGACCTCTAGGGTAGGCCCCCTTCCACCAAGGCATGCTTAGGTGTCTCATTACCCAACTGCCAACAAATTCAGAAGCACCCATACATCCCTGAATTCCTTATTTCACAATCTTGGTAATGATAGAAGGATCCCTTGAACTGAAAGTATTTAGCAGAATAACTCAACACCCTCTATTTATTATATGACAGGCTAAGTAAGAGAGAGATATTAGGCTACCCTAACCATCCCCCAAGAAACAGCTCCCTACAGGAGCTTCTGAAAATACAGGCTGTTCAAGTTCCAAAGCCTGAGGAAGAATGCTTTGGTTCCATTATCTGAATTATTTGTCCTCTAATACATATGCTGTTATTTGAATGAGGTGGTTCACACTACACATGTGTAGATAGGGGGAGGAGGATGCACTGAACTTGGCAGAAGTTCAGCCAGAGGGCGACCAGGCAACCTTGTGGAAAAGGCCACCAAATTCCAATCCAAAACCCACTTGACTCCCTTGCCCTGTGCACTGTCCTTCCTGATTCTAAGTATACCAAATGTCCTGTGGAGATGTTCCAGGTTGTCTTCCAGAGATCACTTTTCATTAAGGCCTGAAAGTATAATACACATAAACATGGGGGATTATGCCAATCATTTTGAGTAATGTATAGGCAGGATAGTTGTAGAGAGATTTGTCTACATGAATTGTAGGTGTAGTGGTATGTGGCTGAGTACAAATGACTGCAAGCTGCCTGGTTTCTCCACCTCTTCAGAGATTTGGGTCTGGAGACCATAATGCTTCCTGCACATGCCACAGAAGGTATGTAGGAGACACAGGTGATAAAGACCTAGGCTAGGTCCATGGGGTGGGTCCTGTTGAGGGGTTTACTCTATTTCTGATAGCACTATGGGCTCAAAATTCTGCCTCAATTCAAATCCTAAGAAGACTATTGTTTTCAAACTTTTCAAATTTCAAAGATGAAATGGGTTTCCTTTCCTAAGAGTTAGCTGGAAACTTTATGTGTCAAGTCAAAGATAGGGTGAAGGATCCCAGTATGGTTTGGCCATGCGTAAAGTAACTTACACAAAACTGATGATGCAACAAAGAGATAGTCTGGTTGGGTTCAATTCTCTTTTATACTAGGGCTTGCAGAGATGAAGTGATTTACTCAAAGTCACTCAGCTATTTTAAAGAAGTGTTTGGATAGGAACCCAGGTCTTCTGATTTCAGCCCAATGCTTTTCCTACTAACCATGTTACCTTTGGTGTTCACTAAATGTCCTTTAGTGATAGTTATGTGATAAGAATATAGAGACCCAACTGACCAGGCATTATAGCGTAGGCAGAAAGATATACAGTACCATGAAACACATGAAAAAAACAACTGGTTTTGGGGAAACCAGTGTTAAAGGAATTTTTTATTTCCTTTTATTATTTGGGACTCAGTGGTATTCTTCCTATAGATTTTGGTTAAGACTCTATCCTAATATTAACTTCATATGATTGAAACCTTTCCTATAGCATGTGATAATTTACTTAGAGCCTTAAGCATTCCATAGATAAGAAGTCAGAGGCAGAAGCTGAACTGTCCCTTATTCCCCAGCTACATATAAATCCTCTTCCTCTTCAATTAGCCTATTTGTGAATCCTCTAAATGTAGTTTAATGTGTAACCTGATTTAATTTAGCTGTTCTTTGACGGAGTTTGTTTCCTGCAAGGATGTGTAAATTTGTTCAATTTTTAATGACATTAAATGAATTATGGGATTATGAATCTCTAACTTTTATAGCCTAAGAGGAATGTACAAGATTGCAATATGTAAAATAATCATTTCTCTGTCACTCTGACAAACTTTTGCCCACTCTTCAAGAAGCCTTGTCAGAATCCTCAAGGTTGTTCAGGTTTTTCTCTGAGTCCTGAACCTGTGGTCAAGCATAACGACAAAACCTAAGGTTTTACCTCTACGATTTCTGTGTTGTGGTAAATAGATATTTTGCAGCAATTACTCACCACATGAACTCAAAGAGGAGACATTTCTCCCTTAACACTAGGGGTGGAAGTTCAAGAATAAAATGTAGCACATGGGTACTGCTGTACTTGAAGATGAAGCATATTTACAACCAGAATAGGTAGGCTAGAAATATCTCTAAAAATGAGCAGAAGATAAGAGGGCCAGAAGCCAATCATCCCTTAAAGAAACTAGGTAGGACGTTTTCCTGCCTGGAGGCAGGAATATGGGAGAGGAATGACTGACAACAGCTATAGTGACCTTACCTTTCTTAAATGATGATATAGCAAGTTAATATAATATAACTCTTAAAGCACTTAATTGTACAAATTCATTAACTAGGATCCTATTTACATTATTAAATAAAGGCTACTCACTTGTTACAAATAAAAGTCTGTGATTCCTTAAGGCTCACAGAGGCCAGGGGGAAATGCAAATATTTGAATTTCACAGCTTGGACTTCCAAGTTCCAATGAACTCAGGCTCAGTTTGCTGAGATGAGAATTGGGCATTTAATCTTAATTTTAAAAAGCTATTATTTTTCAAACTATAAATGTCAACAAAATAAATTCATGAATTTAATCATTGTTCATGTTTGCTCCCCTCACTAATCAATGTTTTATTTTTAGTCCTAACAAGAAAGTGGTTATTTGTGACAAGGCCCCTACAGATAAAACTAAGGGGATCAAGCATTAGTCATTCAGTTAATGAAGTCTTATCTTCACCCTTCTTTCCCTACCCCACCCCATTTAATTACACTGCCAATTTATATTGGAGATATTGAAATCCTGATTATAAGTAATTAGGAAAAGAGTTATAAGGGGTAGCTTTTATCATCAGCGGATGTAGGGTTAGTCTGTTTCTAAAGGGGGAAAAAAATCAACTGGAGGGTTGCTATGGCAACAGGACAATCCATGCTGAATGCCAGTGGCTTTGTTGAGGATTCACTGCTATTTTTTTAAAACATGAAATCTATCTAATGACCTAAGTTTTTTCTACTTACCCAGCTTCAAAATATTTCAGTATGATCTGTGATGGGCACTGTCTCCAATAGTATGGATGGTGACCCATTCATGCCTGTTCATGCTGTGACTCATACTCAATCAAATAAAAAATTTTTCGATAGTTAACAAACAATAAAATGTCTAATTCCAAGAAATCTACCCTGCCCATCCTAATTGAAGACATCCTTCTGTGAACAGTCAATTCACAGCTTCTGAAATAGACACTAATACTTGGATAAGGAATTGGAGGCTTGGTGTATGACGCTGTCATTTTTTTTGGAATGGCTATTTTATTAGTCTGAAGAATGGTTGAGCTTAACCGCCAAGATCTAAATCAACATTGTTTTGCTATCACAAGCTCTTGTGGCTTTTTTAGGAAGCAGAGCAGAGCCTGCTATGTGATGGTACATAAATGACCTGCTAGTACCTTGCCAGTAGGAAGTGGGAAGGAAGAAAAGGTACATTGATCCCATACTGAGAGAAAGAAAAAATTTAGCTTTTCTAAAGGCTATCGTGAATGAGACTGAAATAGATCCAACTCACTGGAATAATTGGGTTAACAATAGTATTACTTATCCTTTGTTTAGCACTTGAAAAATACGTTAACATATATTTACTGAGCCAAAAGTGACTCTTCATCCCCTCAGTCCCCTTTAACCCCGCGCCTCCAGTCTAGCCACCTTTTTATTCTGTAAAAAAAGAAACCATGAAAAAAAAAAAAGAAAGGTTTCTGCCAAGGAACTATAATCATGCAAGCAGTAGATGGGCATCACTGTATAGCCTTTATATAAGCACTCATTCCCCCTCATCTTTGTAGAACATCAGATCACTATGATTCTGTTCATACTGCCAGCTTCTGAAAATGGACTTCCTCCCTAGGATCTTGATCAGAATAAAAAAGGTGACCCACCTTCACAAAAACAGCAGGAGTGAGATACTCCATGCTCATGTGAGCTGTACAGAAGGATTCACAGGACACAACTAATGAAATACTATGGTAGCCTGAAATCTTATATTCCTGTGTTTGTATGGTGGGTGGATACCATTTAAGTACTACTTACATAGATGAAAATTTCAGGTCATAAGTAGGGGAGAGAAAATATAGGCAATTCTTAGATTGCCCTAGATCTGCTAAATGTGGTCCTTAATTTCTTTAGGCTTCAGAAGAGCATCATGTAGAGTAGAAGAACTGTCTACTTACTGCCTGGGTAAGTTACTTAATCTCCCAGAGCCCCGGTTTCTTTATCTGTAAAATGAGGGGATTGGACTACATAGCTTCCAAAGTTCTTTCAAGCTCTAGATCTTTGATTCGACGGTAGGATAGACTAGATCCTACCAAAGTTCCTTCCAGCTCAAAGAGTCTATGAAATCCAATGTGTGAGCATTAAGATTTAATGGGTGTGCCCCCACACGTAAATTATCACACTCACACAGACACATGATTTAAAGGGCCTTTGAGGGCTGCTGCTGTGGGAGAGATATACAATAAAAAATGAGGGAGAGCATATCTAAGGTACTGAAGGTAAAAATGGCAAAAACATTCCAATCAATCCCTGGCCTTTTGGTTTTGGTTTTGTTGGGAACTTGTTCACAAAACTGAAGGTCAAAAATGAATAATAACTGAAAAGAGAAAAACAAACTTCAATTAGTGCCAATTAAAGTGTAAGGGGTAAGGAGAAGCAGCCAAAGAGAAAGGAAGTGTCAGAACAGTAAGAATCATCACCAGGAAATCATAATGGGAGAGCCATGTCCTCTATTAAAGAAATTGGCAGGGTTTGGGCAGATTCCACAGGTGAGAAACAACGAGATATTTTCCCCACAGACAGAAAACTTTGAAGTATATTGTTATCGAAGATCTGGGTTGGAAAATTATAGCCAGTATCTGGTAAGATGGCACAGGATGGCAAACGTGACCCAAGGGACAATGAATAAGGGAGAGAATCAAAGAAAGGATCCATATCATCACATCTTAAACCCAACATTGTGGACCTCAATGCCTAAAAATGCTCAATCACTTTGACATAAGAAAATTTTCAATACTAGATTGAGAGCAGGAAACATAAATGATGGTGTGGCTGGAACGAATAGAATGAGACACTGAAAACTAAGGCCTTCTAAAAAGTTTCATATGGTGAAAATGGGTAATCTAAACAAACAAACAAAAAAACTGGCTTGGACTGTTGAATTGATGTTTCCCAGAACAGCAGAGCATGAGAACATAGGTCCAAAGAATCGAGAAGCACTGTTAATGTAGAAAGAAAACAAAACCAAAAACATTTGTGGCAAATGGGAAGAGAAAAGGGAAACACTGAAAACTGGGGCCAGTTTACCTAATGAGGTAGTTCCACCTTTATCACTGTAGGTCTTTCAGGAAGGGCAGGGTCTGTTTTGTGATAAGAGAAGCGGGTGCTCCTTTCCAAGATTCCCTCTTAGGCCCCAGTGGATGATGCTATGATGAAATGTTACAGAAGATGCCAATGGAAAGGACTCCCAGTACCAGACAGGTCACAAACAAAGGACTTGGATAGATATAGAAGGGATGTTCTAACTATGGGGGTACTTCACTCCACCCCAGCCCACTTCATTTTGGAGAAAGGGGTGGACAACTTTCCCTACTTGTTAAACTCCATGGAGAGGAGAAGCCCTTAGGTTTGCTGAGGACTAGGCCTTGGTAACTCCTTAAGAATTACAAGCATGTTATAAAGCTGGGTCTTTAAGTATGTCACATGAGTATAAACAGAATACTGCCATATTCCAGAAAGCGAAGCCTTCAGTTTGCTCTCAGAACAGCACAGGATGAGGACTTGGGGGCTTTAGTGATGGCGATAAAGGCAGGGGTGTATGTGTCTGCTTCTGAGTCTGGGGAAGGGAATGGAGACATTCCAATTACCTCACCAAACAGGACAATGGGTGGGATGGCAGCACAAATCCTTCCCAGCATGACCATGAGCCCCAAAGAAAGAGCCCCTTCTCTTGGTGGGATCCCAAAACCCCAACAATAAACCCATTCAAGGAATGACTCATTCAGTCTAGATTTCCATATCCACGGGTCGGATATCTCCGGTTTTGTGTTCTTTCACCCACAGCTCCCTGTCTTTAGCGGGATCCACTTTCCGCAGGAGTTGATCCACAGGTTCTACTGTCTAAAGAAGACGGAGAGAAAAGGACAGTCAGGGGTCAGCTATGAGGAGAAGAGGCTAGGGATCTTTTCTATTAGGAACCTGTCAGTAAAAAGTCGGGAGACCAGGGTTCAAATCTCAGTTCTAGTTCATTTTAGCTGTGTGACTGAACAAATCATTTCCCTTCTCTGAATCCGTTTCCTCATTTATAAAACAGGAATTATAACTACATTTGTTGTTGGAGAGTCATTTTTAGTTGTGTCTGACTCTTCATGACCCCTTTTGGGGTTTTCTTGGCAAAGATTTGCCATTTCCTTCACCTCATTTTACAGATGAGGAAACAGAGGCCAACAGGGTTAAGTGACTCATCTAGGGTCACACAGCTAGCAAGTGACAGAGGACAGATTTGAACTCAGGAAGACTCATCTTCTTGACTCCAGGTGCAGCACTCATCCACTACGACACCTAGCTCTCCCTCAATATCTACACTACCTACCTCCTATCTGGGGAAAAATAAAACTTAAGGTGCTGGCACATGTAAATTATTATCATTAATATTCACTGAACCAGTTCTAACTGACAACTGTTGCTCCCTAATAAAATGTTTTGAGGTTTCAAGGGAAAGACTGTTTTGAGGAATGGAAAGAAAAACTGGAAAAATTCTCAGAAGGATTATCTGTACCAGTCCTGACGATCTTAGTGACCTTCAATGACTTTTCCCCTCTAGGTTTCACTTTCCTCCTTGAAATGAGGGGGTTGGACTGAGGTTCCTTCCAACTCTAACTTTTTGTGATTCTATGAATATAGGAATGCAAATGTCAAACTTTTAGGAAATGATATCCAAAAGATGAGGTCATATTGGTCTTCCCCTTAGGCAATAGGCCATGTCACATACTTCATCAGAGTTCCCTACTTCACTGCCTCCTGCAAATCCACATGCTTTTGGTGTTCTCGAGTGTAGCTGGGCCCACCAATGCTAACGTATTCCTTCACCTGAAAATGTTTCTGGATAAAAGGAGCAGTTAATTTCTTCCTAGATGCTAAACCCAAAATTAGCAGCTTCTATCTGTCACCTGTAGCTATCCAGCTATTAGCACACTGATAATCTGTTCATGTCCAAAGTCCATCAATATCCTTATCCCTAGTGTCCAAATTTTTCCAATTGTCTAATCCCACTAAGAGCCAGATATATACTAAATAAATTTTGGGGGACTTGATTATCCCCGAGTAGGTGGGTGAACTGTCTTTGCAGCCTAGCTATGGAATTAAAATTTTCTTCTGACCAGTCCCATTAGACTGTGAGTTCCTTGAGAGCAGGGATTTTGTTTTGTTTTGTATTAGCCTTTTGTAGCACAGTGCCTGGCACATAGTAGGCATTTGATAAATGGTAAGTGACTGACTTACTAGCACAGTACTGGATAGAAGCTGGAGTTGAGTTTAGAAAGTGATGACAGGCTTGCTGCTCATCAGAAAGAAGCCCTCAGCTTTTTCAGGTGACAGAACATGAAAAAAAATCACTTCTCTCTAGGCCTGTTTTCTCATCTCTAAAATGAAGATGACAATATTTGTATTATGTTCCTCACTGGGCTGTGAGGAAAATGCTTTATATTCCGTAAACCATTATAGAAGTGGAAGTGATTTCCAAGTTCCCCATTATATGAACTGAGAATGGCTTCTGGGAAAATTGACTTGATTCTGCTTTCACTGGATCATGGATTTGGTGCTTTGAGACTATCTAGTCTAACTTCTTTATTTTACAGGTGAGGAAACTGAGACCCAGAGAGTTAAATGACTTGTCCTGGGTCACACAGCTGAGATTCAAACCTCTGACTCAGCATTCTTTCCATTGCACTATGCTATGTTTTACCTATTTCTCATACTAAAAGCAAATTAATTTGCTGAATACTCGAGTGGTCTACCTTTGGGCCCTCACTGCAATGATCCTGCTCCCAATCCCTTGCTGGTACACCCTCCTGTTTACTAGGCCATAGAAATCCAAAGGTTAGGAACTCACACTTTGGTTGAACATGTCAGTTTCGTGCCGCAGCTGTGTATATTGGCAAAGATGTTGCCGAATCATCTCTACTCGCTCCACCTCCAGCCTTTCGAGTTCCTGCAGCGGAAGAGAAGCTCTGGGATCTCTGAGCATTTTTCTCTGTGCCTTAAGGTCATTTCAGCAGAGTCTGGTCTCAGTGTCAGCCCCAGGACACTAAGTATTGGGAATTATTTACCAAATTCTTGAACCTAACCAGATTCTACTGAGCTCTTGGATTCAAGAATTCTTGAGAGATTATGAACTTGGGTCTGTTCCAGCGCTACATGGCTGAGAAGGAAATAAAGTCTTTGGTCTCCTAATATATCAACCCTGTTCTAGCCCTACTTTTCTTTCTTCAGAGTCTTAACCCTAGAGTCCACCATTCATTATTCTTTACTTCCTTGCCCCTTTGGACCATTCACACTTTGCCAATCTGCAATTCTGGATCTCTCCTGTCACCTGTGCTTTCCACTTGAACAACCAAGTTATTGATTGCCACTGGGGAAAGTCACAACACCATATGGCCTGTATCCACCATAAATTCATATTATATAATCTCATTATTTCATGGCAAAACTTGAATTCCTCCTTGATTGACTGTCCAGTAGCTTACTGCACCAGTTGTTCATACTGATTCTCTTTCTTTCCAGTCTCAGTAGCTATTGAGGAAACATGCTGAGGTCCATTCCACCCTTAAAAACCCTCTACTTGACCGTGCACCTCAAGTTGTTGTATAAATTCTCTTTCCTTTTACTGCCAAATTCATAGAACAAGAATCTTCTACATTTTCTGTTTCTACATCCTCAACATGTGCTTCTTGATCTTTTACAATCTGGTTTTGACTCTATCGATCTACTAAAACTGCTCTCTTCAAAATGATTTACCACAGATCTCTTAACTCATCAGGAAAGTGGTCTTTTCTTACTCTAAATTCTTTTTGGCTTTTGATATGGCTGACCACCCATCTTTCTGGACACTTTCCACTTCTTTGACTTCCACCATACCGCTCTTTTCTTCTTCTGCTCCTTCACAGATTCATTAGTGTGGGTGTTTCTCTGTGTCTCTTTCTCTCTGTCTGTCTCTCTCCTTCCTGGGAGATGTCATACACTCCCATTAACAACTCTTATATCCATCCCATTTCTCTCCACTTATTATCACTACCTCAGTTTGAGTTCTCTCCACCTCTCACCACATTATTATTCTCTACTTACTATAATAAGCTAATTGGTCTCCCTGCTTCCATTCTCTTTCCTCTCTAATCCACCTTCCACACTGCTATGAAAGTAATCTTCCTAAAGCACAGGGCTGATCATGCTAAAAAATCTTCATGATTTTCCAGTGCAAACACTAAGCCTGGCATTTCAGATCCTGCACAATCTGGCTTTCACAATATTCCCTTTCTATGTTCCAAATTTCCCTATTGGGTCTTCCCTTAACTTTATCTTCCACTCTAAGTATTTATACAAATCTGTAACTGGAAAGCACTCTTCCGCACCTTCTAGAATTCCTTTCAGGCAGAGGAGCATAAGCTTCGGAGATGGAAGGTATCTCAGAGGTCACCTCTACAGGCCCTTCATTTTTCAGATGAGGAAATTAGATCCACAAAGGACTTGCCCCACGTAATAAATGGAAAATTTGAACCCAAATCCTCTGACTTTACAGTCCTCAAGATGAACTCAGATGCCACTTCCTCCATGTAGTCCTGCCTATTGCTTCAGTAATTTATGTTTTCTCCCTCTTCAATTTCCTTGGCATAATACTTAATTTGTGTATATGGCATATATTCCCAGGAAAATGTAAACAGGGCAGACTGTTTCATTTTTGTCTCTGCCCAGAATGATGCCTTACACACAAGAGGTAGTTAAACATATTTTTCAAAATGAACTTAATTGAGGCAGGACTCAAAAGCCACAGTTTGTATTAGAAAATGGTTGGATTGTGGGAGATCCCTAGGGGAGTCTGATTTCTAGGTAGCTCCTTGTTTTGGGCATGTAGGGGGGTGTATGATCAGAATTCATGTTGTTCAGTGCACAAGTAGGGCATTACCAAAGTGATTAACTGGAGGGGTGGGGATAAGGAGGTGGGGGTGAGCCTGGGAACTAATTAGGAGATTAACTGAGGGAAAACTAGGCCATTATCCCAGGTGGAGGCCTCTAATCTCCTCTGGCTGGCTGACACTTTGAGAGGATAGGACAGCTGGGTTAATAATGGGCAATTTTTACAAGGTGTGACTATGAGAGTTCAGCACCATAAAACATGTCCTTTCAAAATGATATAACATTAAATCCACTCCACTGTGCTCACACTTGGAAAGTAGATATCTAAATGCTAGCCTCTGGCCAGAAAGAAATCAGGAAAGCATGGGGAAAGTGGTAGGGGGAACTAGACCCCCTGGATGGTCAGAATTGCTCCCAATAGTCTGAGTTCTTTTTAGCAGGGAGGGCATATTGTATATCATATTGCACAGCTGTTAATATGGGAAATTCTTTGAGGGAAAAACTGTTCCTATACTTATTTTCTTGTTCCCAAAAGACCACCTTCCATCCCTGGCTTGAGGTCTACCAGATCCATTCCTTTGCCTCTACTGGGCATCACAAAAATATGACACATAGATATACTCTCCCCACATACGTCTAGGGGCAGTCACTTGGCTCTTTCCCCATTAAATAAGTTCTGCATTATGCCAAGAGGCAGTCTGGGAAGTTACCCTTATACCTCTGAGCAGAGGTGGGAGGTATTGTGTAGTTCAGACAGTTACTAGGGAAAAGAAGAAGTGGAGAAAGAATTCTTAAAAGAAAATTATAAGTCTCAAGGACATGTATAATCATGCTATCAGGTGGTTTTATTTACTATTTGGGGGGAATCTAATTCATGAGGGGGGAGGCTATTTGGGTATTTGGAAGGAATCACCTGTTGTATCAGAAAAAAATCTCTCAATAAATAAAAAATAAAGACAGTGGAAAAAAATGTTGGGTTTGAAGTCAGAAGATCTGAGTTCAAATGCTGGATCTGTTTTCTCACTACCTTGTGACCTTGGGCAAGTCACTGAGCCTCAATTTCTTATCTGGAAAAAAGTAAGGCTCCCTTTCAGTTCCAATTCTTATGCTCATTTGATATAAGACTCATAGATTTGTAAAAAAAAAATATCTTAGCCTGATGGCTGGATTAGGTGATTCTATGGGAAAAGAACAAATGATCTTACATGTAGATCCACAGCTTGGATTCTATTATAACAGATGAAGTTCTAGCTGGCAAGAGTCAGGCCCTCCTTAATCCCCCTTATTATTCTGCTAAGAACTCCCCTGAGCTCCAATAGGATGGAGCCTGTAGCACAAGCTTTAGTGAAGAGGATGCCACCCATCCCCTGAAGGGAGTTTGGAGGGTAGTCACAGATCCTTACCAAGGTGGTTGTCACCATCTCTTCAAACCACTTAGACTGGGCCTGATTATAGAGATCCACACAGCGCATCAGATCATCTCCTGAAAACACAGAAGGAACAAAGTTATTTTTCCTCCATGGTCCTAAACACAGTTATTTCCCCCACCTCCATGGCAATCTTTTCTCTTCTATCCATGGTCATATAGACAGTAGGGGCTCAGGGTGCTGACAGGGGACTATTGAGGTCAGTGATCCAACACAGAGGTTGGTGCATAGCAATAAACATTAAGGATTAAATTTACTATAACTTAACATAAAGCCCTCGTTAAATGAACTTTTTCAACAATCGCCAAGTCCTACCAACCTTGTTCAATTGTTCAATAATTGTTCCTTGGCTCAGTTGGGTAAAATAACATGTTAATGTGACCAAGGTGATAGTGTTAATTTAGTTTTGCTCTGTTCCCTTATCACTGGCTGTTCCTAGACCAATTTCTATTGCTACAAAATTCAAGAAATAGGTGTCTTAGGCGTGGCCTTAAGCCCTATTCATACTCTGGTGGAAAGAACACTGAGTATAGGGGTAAAAGATCTGGATTTGAATCTTGGCTCTGTTAATTTGTTACCTGTGTAACTGTATATGTCATTTAATATGTCTAAGCTTCACTTTCCTCATTTGTAAATCAAGAGTGTTTCCAGTTTGAAATCCAGGGATCCTAAAAATATAATACATTGGTTCTTCAAGTTTCTGGGACATTTGTGGTACTATGGAATGGTCTCCTGAAGGGCATGGAACTAAACCTTATTGGGAAAAAGGGAGAATGAAATTTATTGAAGACTCAGACCTTCTCAGCTCTACTGGTTTTGAGAACCCCCATAAGACAAATTTCATTAATTGGAAAATTGTGGCAAGTCATTGTAATTGCCCAGGGTTAATGAACAGAAATTTTAGAGGTAGAGGGGACCTTGAAGATCAATTAGTCCAGCTGTCTCATTTTGCAGATCATAGATTTAGATCTCTGGAAGACATCTCAGAGATCATCTAATTCAGGAAACTGGGCCAGAGTAGTTGTGACTTACCCAAATTTACAGTTATAGTAAGGGGCAGAACTGGAATTTGAACCCAGATCTTGACTCTCAATCCATAGGTGTTTGCTGGCTGGAGTGGTTTCTTTTGGCCCCAATATGACAAATGCTTTAAACTCCCATAAAAAATGGTAGTCTATCGATGCCAATGTCTGTTTCATTTCACTTATGGATGGTTTTTTTTGGGGGGGAGGGGTGCATTAATAAATCAAGCTGAATCTATTTAAATGAGTCCAATTGGCTGTTTTCTTTGCATTTTTATCCTTTCTACTAATTTGGCATTGTTTTTGATTTTTGTTCCAACACACTAATGGTCTAACTGCTTTCAGACAGATTCTACAATTACTCTCACAAGCAGTGATAGTTTTCTTCTATTTTCATGTAGTTATTTCAATTTTAGGAAGGAGAGATCCAGGGAGATAACTTGAACAAGGTTACACAGAGGTCAAGTGAAAGTGTTGGGATGGAAATCAGGGTCTTCGGACAATAAATTCACTGACCTCATCACATCACATTTCTTTATCCTGTAATTGGTGATATTTCATCCATTTTATCCCAGTCTTTAATATTACTGTATCTTAGAGTAATAAAACAACATTTCCCTCACACTTTTTATAAATCAACCTTTCCACAGTCATTCTGGCCCTCCATGCTCAGGACTTTAGAAAGGACTGAAGGTATTCTGTGCTTTTGGGGATTAGCTAATTTTCATCACTGGGGGGCAGTAGAGACTTCATTTGAAGAATTAGAAACTATCAGGTCAGGAGTAAAGGCTGCTTTTCTCAGTTGCATCTGGTTTCAGGAATTGTAATATAAGGAGTTAGTGAAAATCAAAGCTAAACCAATACTTGCTTAATTCAAGGCATCTAACTTGAACCTTGGGATGCACATATTCACATTTATTCAAATTTGCACTATTTGAAGTAATAATTATATAAAATATGGTAATTGATTCCAGCCCAATGGAAATACTTCAAATAGGTGACCACTTCAAGGGGATGAATTATTCACACTAATCTGAACCTAGCAGTAGTTAGGTCTGGGAGGTAGTCCCTTCTGTGAATATCTCCTGGTGGGGAGGATGGTAGAGGGAGAAAATCTCCCTGGGCCCCATTCCCTAACCCAGATGGTAAATTTGCAAATCCAATCTTGTCAAGGAAATGCCCACGATCCTCCTTTTCTTGTCTGCCTACTTTCTTCTCGGTAGTCTTCATCATAGAACTCCTCAACTCCCTTTTACACCAGCAACACCAATCTGAAGTTTAATCTATAGGGACAACCTTATTCTGAAGCATCTGGTTTCCCTTGAGTAGGACTGCAGGACTGAGAGAAGAGGGTGAGGGATTCTGGGAGGTAAGGATTAAGTTTTCTTTGGTCTCTCCATTTTATCCCCCTTCATGCCCCTGTTCTCTCATTCCAGTTCTCTAATCTCAGGAACTTAATCCATTTACCTGTCAAAGCTGATCAGAATCTCCAAAACATGTAAAGGACAGTAGGGAAAACTAGAACTTTTTACCCAAATGGGGGCATGGGAACTCACCAGCCTGTGTAGACTTCCGCCTGGCTTTCTTAATGTCCTCTTCGGTTTTGTTGCTAAGTTTGATTTCTAATTGCTGGGTTTTCATCTCCAGATCTTTTTGCCTCTCTGTAAGGGCCTTCCGTGCCTTAGACCAAATAGAACAGAAAGAGAAAGCACAGCTCTTAAAAGCTGTAGGAAGATTTCAAAAGGTCTCATAGTCCAGTCCTCTTTTCAGGAAGGCAAGTTATATTCCTCATTTTACAGATGAAGCAACAGGGCACCAGAGAAGTTAAGTGATGGTTCCAAGGTTACATAGCTACATAGTGGCAGAGCAAGTAACACAGAGAAACCAGGTCCAGATGTCCAGTTTAAATTCTCTTTCCATTTCACCATTCTATTAAGTCTACCAGAACCTAGATCTGGACACACCTAACATTCCCCTCTGCTTGGACCAAGAATAACATAATAGAGTAGTAGCTGGTTGGCAGAATTAGAGATCATGTGTTCAGAAATAAATGTTACTCTAGATTCTAGTTCCAAATCTGCCACTGACTTGCTACATGGCCTTTCCCATCTACTCAACAACTCAGTGTGTGATAATGGTGGTGTTAATAATAGCTGACATCTATATAAGCTTACTATATGCCAGGCACTGTGCTAAGCTCTGTACAATTATCTCATTTCATGCTCACAACAACCCTGGGAGCTAGGTGCTCCCATTTTACAGATGAAGAAACTGAGTGAAGTGACTTGCCCTTGGCCATTTAGTAAATACATAAGGTGAGATTTAAACTCTGATCTTCTTTACTCCAGGGCTAGAGCTCTTCCCAGTGTGCTATCTAGCCGCCCCTCAGAAAACAAATTATTTAGAAAAAAATTCCCTGTTTGCTGGGAAAATTGGAAAGCTGCCTGGCAGAAATTAGACTTTTATTTATATCTTATGCCCCTTTCTGCAGTGAATTCAAAACAGATATATAACTTTAATATTAAAGATCACACCATTAAAAAAAACTGGAGGGGTGACCAGGTAGCACAGCGAGTAAGAGCACCGGCTCCAGTGTTGGGATGACCTGGGGATCGAATCCCGGGCTCAGACACTTAGCACCCACCTAGAAACACCTGGCCTCGTAACCTTGAGCAAGTTACTTAACCCCAATTGCTTAGGGGCGGCCAGGTGGCTCAGCCAGTAAGAACGCTGGCTCCAGTGTCGGGATGATCTGGGGATCAAAATCTGGGCTCAGATACTCAGCACCACACCCAGAAATAACTGGCCGTGTAACCTTGAGCAAGTTACTTAACCCTGATTGCTTTAAAAAAAAATTGGAAGATATGAAGATGGTATCTTCTCTCCTGGTATTAGTTTTCTCACGTGTATAAGTGAGCTGCTGATATCCCTTCCAGTTCTGATATTTTATGATTCTTTGTATAAGGCAGGAAGCCCATTCTAAGTGGGAGCATGGGTCTGGGATGAATTTGAAGTCTCTTCCAGGCCCACTCTCCCATCACTATTTTGGCTTTCTTTGTTACCTTGGCTATTGCTGCTTGCCCAACTTTTTATTTTGTTGCCAAGTTACCTCCTACCACCCCTACCATCATCAGATCTACACCCCCTTCAGCCATTACAACTTGTAAGAGAAGAAGGTACTTACAGGAAAAATTATATGAGTCTATCTCTCCCAACTACCCCTAAAAGAACAAACCCATTCCTACTGCTAGGAAAACAAGTCAAAGGATATATGCCTTACTACTGGGCAAGGGCAAGGGAAGCAAGCAAGAGCTTAGAAAGGATGACATAATCCTATACAGGATTTGGGGTCAGAGGACCTGAGTTTGATTCTTTCACTGCCATTACTTACAACCTGTAGGACCTTGGAGCAAGTCAATTTAGCATGATAGATGTTCAATAAATATTATTGAATGAGAACAAGAGACAATTTGGGAGAGAATTGCTCTAGCCTACTTCTATAGGCTATGGGTTGGGGTATATCAAGGATCACTGTCACTTCACTGTCACTGTGGGACTTCTGGAGCCTTGTTTGAATGAATTCAACATAGGCAGTCGTTCCTGGGCTTTGCCATCCACCATTTACGATGTTTGCCAAGCAGGGGATCCACCCCCTGCCCTGGGACAGCCTACCTTCTCCACTGAAGCATATCGGCTGGCCAGTTGTTTCCGCAGATCAGCAATATGATGGTCACACTTCTTCATGTCTTTCTTGAAATTTTCACGGAAATTCATGAGGGGTTTTTCCACTTCACTGTGAAGCTAGAGGGAGGAAAACAGTGGGAGGAGAAGAGGCTCAATGCTCTAGGGTAATAGACATTCACATTGATTAGAAGAAACCATAAAGAGAAACTGTCTTGGGCTCTAGTTCCAGTATGATGTAGTAAAAAGAGTACTGGACTTGAAGTCTCGAGACTGAGGTTCCAATCATAGCATTCAACACTTACTAGCGACTCTTACCTAGTCTGAGCCTCAGTTTTCTCATGTGTAAAATGGGGATAATATTTATAAACTTATATAACAAAGGTGGTTGTTAGGAATGTACTTGCCTAGTGTCTTACCAATCCAGTCAGAAGGACTTTAACTTGAAGAGGAATGGTAAGGGAGAAAGCTCTTCTGGCAAGTCTACCAAACTAGACACCATGGAGAGTAACTGTAATGTAGGATGAGTGCCCAGAAATTCATGAGAAGATCCAAGCAACAAGCCAGGAATAAAACCCATGACATCATATGCCAGTATGAATCAGCCACCACTCAACTTCCTGAAATTCTCCATGCTTTTTCTTTTTGCTCTCTTTCAAGAGGTATGTAAGAAAGACAGAATATGGTCTTGGAGCAGATCAAAGCTATAGAAAAAAGGTTCTAAGATTCATAGCCAGAGATCTGAGCCCAGTTAATATCATTTGGGCAAGCATTTAATTAAAAGCTTGTAATACCTGAAGCATGATGCATATCCAGCTTTGGAATACTAAAGAAAAGAGGGAACTGGGATCCCAGCTTGGAGAAGAGAAGACCTACGTTGGTGGCAGTAGGGGGTTGGTAGAGGGAGTGGTGGGAGAGAAGACATGATATTTGTCTTTGATGATTTAAAGAGTTGTTAGGTTCTGCTTGGCCTAAGAGAGAAAGGAACTAGTAACAAGGGGTAGAAAATGTTAGAGGCTAATTTTAGCTCTACATAAGGAAATACTTCCTAACAATTAGAGTGGTATGAGAATGGAATGGGATACTTTAAGGAATAATAACTTCCTCCAAAGGACTTCAAGTATAGGCCAAATGACAACTCATGGAGGATGTTGTAGAGGAAGGTTAACTCAAGGGTAAAGTTACAAGCCTGAATTGGAGAGAGTTAAAAAGTTTCTGATTCAAAGGAAAGTCCAATGTGAGCTCAAACGTGTTTTCTACTTAACCCTAAGAAGGAAAACCAGAATGATGATAAACAATGATTAATAGCAATTCAAGTTTGGGGCAATCAAGAACTTCAATCATATAAAATTTTATATCTTTAAATCTTGTTCTATGATTTATTTTGACTACTAGTGAAACAAAAGTAGTGAGAATTAACTAGTAATTTGTACTTTCCTATTAACATGAATTATATCTCAATAGAAAAAACTCATACTGGATCATGAGCTAAACTATATTGAGGTGCTTACATTTCCTTAAAATCTTTAGTTAGAAAAAAAAAAGTAGTGACTAGGACTAACTAGTGATAGTTTTTCCTTTTAACAAAACTTATATTTTTATAGAAAAAATATAATTGACTGAATCATGAATCCTTCCTACTTTATCATAGTTATCCATACTTTGGGTTGGTCTGCTTTCAGGGCCAATTTTAAGAGGCGCAACCTAGGAGGAATCAATCAGCTTCAAGAGCAGAAGACCTTAACTTTTGTCTATGGACTCCTCAGAAAATTTTTTAAAAAATTCATAATGGAAGGAAATGCTAAATTTCAGTTGTCAAATAGTGAAAACAAAGATGTATTTTTTTTCTTTCCAAGTTCAGGGACCCCCTGAAGTCCTTCCAAGGATCTCAGGTTAAGAACCCCTATTCTACAGGATTATATTTTATAAAATCACAGCAACATAGCATATTAGTGTTGGCAGAGAAAATTTTGTCTGTATCTTTCATTTGCCCCTTATAGTCTATGTTTTTTTTTTCATAACTTGCTCTATCTTCCCTACTAGATAGATAGTATCTCAGTATCCCTGGAGTCAGGAGGACCTGAGTTCAAGTCTGGCCTCTGACACTTAACACTTACTAGCTGTGTGACCTTGGGAAAGTCACTTAACCCCAACTGCCTTGCCTCCTCCCCTCCAAAAAGCAAATAAATAAAGTGCCTAGACCAGAGGTGGGGAACCTACAGTGTTCTGCTTGTAGATAGAATCTCCTTTCATGACAGGTGATGTCATTTTCTCTTTTACCTTTGACTCCCTGACATAGGGTCTGGTTCAATTCATTCAGCTCATTCATTTGTTAAATTGACATTAGGGTAATATAACTCTCCAATGCTGAACCCTCTTTGTCTGACAGGTATGTGATACAGCAAAGAATCTCCAGTCATATAGTTTTACTTACTGGAATTAATGAATTTCCCACTTAAAATAAAAAGTCTACAGGGAAGGCTGATAGAGGATCACAAACTTAAAGATAGGAGATCTTAGACTTATTTAATCCAGCCCCCTCATTTTAAAGATAAGGAGATTGAGGCCCAGGGATGGTGACTTGCTCAACATTACACAGGTGGCAAATTTCAGAGGCATCATTTGAACTCAGATTCTCTGGCACCATATCTTTCCATTGTACCCCAGCTGTTTCCCTTATAGGCTGAGACTATAAGTCATTTACATACCATTGTTAATTATTTTGATCTCAGATATATTTCCCTCCTAACACCTACCTGAGCTTAGTCTGAAAGAGAGACTGGGCCAGGGATAGGGAATCTGCAGACTCCAGGCCACATGTGGCCTTCTAGGTCCTTGGGTAGGGCCTTTTGACTGAGTGCAAGTTTTATAGAACAAATCCTTTTATTAAGGAGATTCATTCTGTGATGTTTGGATTCAATCAAAGGACTGCACTTGAGTATCTTGAGGGCCACATGTGGCCTTGACACTGTAGGTCCCCCACCCCTGGTCTAGGCACTTTATTTATTTGCTTTTTGGAGGGGAGGAGGCAAGGCAGTTGGGGTTAATTGACTTGCCCAAGGTCACACAGCTAGTAAGTGTTAAGTGTCTGAGGCCGGACTTGAACTCAGGTCCTCCTGACTCCAGGGCCAATGCTCTGTTCACTGAGCAACCTAGCCACCCCATCTAGGCACTTTTAACAGACTAGAAAGGAGAAGAATTTTGTAGCAGTGGGTAATATAGGCCACAGAAAGGTCCCAAAGTGGTGGAGGTGGATCAAGGGAGCTCTGAACAGCCAAAAGGCAGCATGATGGAAGCATGCACCTGAGGAGCTGTGTCTAGAAATCCTAAATGACAGTATAAACTCAGTTTGTCCCATGAAAGATATGTAGAAGGTGCCACAGACAAACTTGATAGTGTGACATGATAGCATCATACATTTCTCATAGAATCTAAACCTGAAAGAGACCTTAGAAACAATTTAGCAAGCTCAAAGGTAAGTATCAGAGCCTATATTCAAACCCTCTCTCCTTGACTCTTATGTTCAGGGCTCTTTCTTAGTTTCACCAATTGAAAAATTTCCCTTGGGGAAATGCCATCCTAGGTACAGAATTAGCCTGATCTATCCCATGAAAAAGTGGAAACTATAAAACATCCCTTCAAATATCAAATGGATGCCATAGCCTAGGCCTTTTGGGATGTAACTAGGGAAGGAAGAGGAGCTTTTTGTGACCCCCACTGAGATGTACATATCTGACATGATGGGATACGGAGAGGAAGATCACCTTGGAAGAAAATTTGAGATGGACTTCAGCCTCATCAGCCAGACTTTTCTTTACCTGGGCCCAGGCTTCTCCTAGGGACCTGTAAAAAGAAACAAAGAAACAAATAACAGGGTTGGGCCTGGAAGAGAATTACAGAATTCTCATGTGCCCCATAAGGAACAGTGCTAGTCTCAGAGATGCAAGAGTCGAGGGTTTGGAAAGCCATGACACAGAGGCCAGGTAAGCTGTAGAAATCAAGGGCACAATAAATAAACAAATCCTAGAAGGCAGAGAAAATAACCAAAGGTTCATTTAAATAGCCAATGTGTAGGGGAGATGTACAGGGGCTAAAGGAGTAGAACAAGGGAGGTGTCAAATGGGCAGGCCAATGAGGAAGTGCTTAGGAACTCAATCAGCAAAGGAAGAGGGCAATAAAGGAAAATGGCAGCAGCAAGGAAAGGACACTGAGTATTTCTTTTTTTTATCATCAGGTGTTTTACAATCTTCTTGCTCTGGAGACAACTCATTCAGGGTAATGCTGGAATGGATGCTTTAGAGTCAATTTACAAGAAACCCAACTTCATTATTTTATAGTTAAGACTTTGTAGGGGTTTTTTTTTTTAATTTTATTTTGGAGGAAGGGAATGTTGGTTTCTTTCTTTTAGTTTACTACTTTGTTTCCTAGATGCTGGTTTAAGTGACTTTTTGGCCATTTTGATAAATCAGATTTATTCTTAAAGAATGAATACCTGGAACCACTAATGATTTAAAAGATCATACTGCAAAGACTTGTGATTGGGGAAAGTCACCAAACAAGAATTCTAGAAATGTGAGATTGAGCTACAGCATGGTTGGATTTAATGTGCAGTCTCTGGAAGTGACTACTTTCAGAATAACAACAAGCATTTATACAGTGCAAAGCCCTTTACAAATACTATTTTATTTTATTCTCACAACAACCTTGGGAAGTAGGTACTATTATTATCCCGATTTTCAAGGTCAGGAAACTGAGGCTAAGAGAGCTTAAGTAATTTGGGCAGGGTCACATAGCCAGTAAGTATCTAAGAGGTTGAATTTGAACTCGTCTTCCTGACTCAAGGTTCAGCACCACCTAGCTGCCTGAACAAGCTTCATTTGTAGCTTAAAAAATTCTGTTTGTCATTATTACTTTGAAGTCACATCTCAGCAGTAGAAGGAGGAGGATCAGGTGATTCTAAACTCTAGCTTTGAGCACTCAACTATCACATAAAACACTTGACAAGGACATATGCTACAAATCATTCCAAGAGGGAACTGGCCAAGCCTAGCCCTTATAACTGTGATATAATTGCTAAGTGCAAGCCAGAGTATATGCAGGTATGACTGCATCTAGCCTACTAAGCACATGAAGAAGAAACAGATGGACTATTTACTGTCTGCTGAGTGGTAGCAAGAGCTCATACAAAAAGACTCCTTGAGACAACTTAGTCCTTTTTCACTTCTCTGGCAAGAAGGAAAAGATGCTGTAACCCTCATCAGATAGGAAAGGGGCCTCAAGCCCTCTCACCCTACAAATGAGTTGTCCTTCGAGGAAGTCTTTTGTAGCAACACCCACTTCCACTCAGCTCTTCACCATGTGGTTTCATCTCTTTACCACATGGTTAACAGATCAGGAAAAAGCCATACCTACACATACTCTGACACACACATGGAGATTCCATCATCCATATGGGCTAGGCTTGGTCAGTACCTGTTATACTATCACACCAAGCTTCTCCTGGGTGCTTTAGAAGCTTCATTATCTCTAAAAGAGTATATTTAATCTATCAAGATATTTGTCTTTCACTTTCAAAAAGGACCAATGACATTTTAGGGTGATGTCTTGACTTGAGTATGAATTGGATTTAAGTGAGACAGAGTTGCACAAAGTCGTCAGCCTCACTCTCTCTTCCAGAGTCATTGAAGTACAGTGGCAAGACAAAAATCAGGGCAAATGGAGATGACCCAGGATCCAGTAGATGACCTTAGCATTTTTGATGCCAAGCTTAAATACTCCATAGCACTATTGGAACAAATTGTTCTTATCCACCCATTCTGCCTGAGGGGAAGTCTTCACATACTTGAGGTAGACATCCCCCTAACTCACTGACAGATTTGAGGCCTGTCAATTACCCTCAACCTGGTTTAGCTCATCTGCTGAGATGGTTTTACTAGGGTGTGGTCACTGAACATACTATATATAGCTTCTTGAAGTCACAGGTAAGAGTTGAGTGACAGGTAGTCATCAAAGGAAGGTGAGCAGCCCTGAAAAGTCCTCTCTGAACACCCCATACACCATTTACTAAACAGGATGTTTGCCTTTTGTTAGAATATATGTCTAGTGGACATATATTATATCTGAAAAACTAGTTTTTGGTAGTAACTCAAATGGAAATGAATTATTTTGAAAAAGTTCATTAATATTTTACCTAACATTCCTTGTTTTCTATTTTGTGTTACCATTTTTAAACAAAGAGTTTCATTAACTTCACAAGTGAAATCCTCACTGCCTTGCTCCATGTTTCCTTGACCTCTTATCTTAAACTGAATCCATACTAAACATTAAGTTAATTTAATTCATATCTGTCACCCAAAGAAAGCTCTAGCTAAGCGTGGAAAACCTTATTACAGGGTAAGAGAATTTTAGAGTTAGAGGAGACCTGAGAGGCCATCTAATCTAACATATACCCAATTTAGAATCACCTTTACAATATTCCTACCAAATTCATCCAGTCATTGTTTTGAAGACTACTGGTGAAGGGGGAACACATTATATTGCTAGGAGGACCATTTTACCTTTGTATAGCTCTTCTTATGAGGATTTTTTTCCCCTAATATAATCAAATTTGTCTTGAAAGTTTTTAAAAAATTATTTATTTTTTTCAATACTCACTTTCATAAGTTTTAAATTTTCTTTCTCTCCCTAATATTGCTTGCAACCTGATATGAGCTTTATACATATATTCTTATTAAACACATTTTCCCATTAGTCATGTTGCATAGAAGAATGAAAACAAATGGGAAAAAAAAACCACTAGAAAGAAAAAAATCAAAAAAGAAAATAGTCTGCTTCATTCTGCACTCCAACTCCATAGTTCTTTCTCTGGATGTGGCTGGCATTTTCCATCATGTGTATTTAGGAATTATTTTAGGTCCTTGCATTGTTGAGAAGGGCTAAGTCTATCAAAATCAGTCCTCACACACCGTGACTGATATTGTGTACAATGTACTCCAGATTGAAACTTTATATGTTGCTATTAGTTCTGCTTCCTGTGGCCAAGTGGAATAAATCCAAACCTTCTTCCACAAGAGACTACTCTTGGGTTCCCTTCTCTTCTCTAAACAACTCCTTCAACTGAGACTTGGCCATTCATTTTCCAGGTTACTTTAATTCATGAACTATTGAACAACCTACTGTATTTTAATATTGTACCTAAACTACCAGGGGACTGCCTAAGGCAGCCCCCAACCCAGAGCAGGCTGCTGTGAATACTTTTATACATATAGTTCCTTTACCTCTTTTATTTATTTATATCTCTTTGGCATCATTAGGTTAAACAGTATGTATAGTTCAGTAACTTTTTAAGGTATAGTTCCAAAGTGCTTTCCAGAATGAGTGGATTAATTCACAGTTTTACTAACAATGCATTAGTGTGTCTATCCTTCTGTAGCTCCTTCTATAATCCTTATATTCCTTTCTTTAAAAAAATTATCTTTGTCAATCTGATAAATAGGCCTCAAGCATTTTATTTTGCATTTTCTTATTATTAGTTATATGAAGAATTTTTTTCTTATGGTTGTTGATAGTTTGTTCTTCCTTTAAAAACTCCCTGTCTCAGGGGCAGCTAGGTGGAGCAGTGAGTAGAGCCCTGGCCCTGGAGTCAGGAGTACCTGAGTTTGGATCTGGCCTCAGACACTTAATAAACACACACACACACACACACACACACACACACACACAACTAGCTTTGTGACCTTGGGCAAGTTACTTAACCCCAACTGCCCTCCAAAAAGCAAAACAAACAAACAAAAGTTCCCTGTCTCTATCCTTTGACCATTTATTTTTTGGGTAATGACTCTCATTTGAATCAGTTCCATATATAACTTGGATATCAGAACTTAATCTGAGAAACTTGCTATAAAGATTTTTCCCTTAATTAACCACTGCCCTTCTAATTTTAACTATATTGATTTTATTTGAGAAAATTTTATGTAATCAAACTTCTTCATTTTCTCTTCTGTGATCCTCTTAATCTCTTCTTTGGTCAAGAACTATTTCCCTATCCATAATTGTGAAAAGCATTTCCTTTCTTCTTCCTCTAACTTGTTTATGATTTAAACTTTTATGGCCAGGTCCTATATGCATTTGGAGCTTACTTGCTTCTGTATTTCTTCTCTTATTATATTCTGTATTTGCTTCTCTTAATTTGTCCAACTGATCAATTTAAAAATTTCTAACTGTTATCAAATTGTTTTTTATGACTACTGCTTTGCAGTGTAATTTGAAATTTGTTAGTTACGCCCTCTTCTTTCCTACTTTCTTTTATAATTTCCCTTGAGAGTTTTGCTATTGTTCCTTCATATGAATTGTTAATATTTTTTCTAGCTCCCTAAAAATCATCTTTTGGTAGCTTGACTGGCAAGACACTGAGAAAATAAGTTAATGTAAACAATGCTGCTTTTATTATGTTGGCATAGTCCAATGATGAGCAAGTACAATCTCATCAGTTATTTAAATCTATTTCTGTAAAGAGTGTTATGTAGTTGTTTTCATATAGGTCTTGTGTATCTTGGGTGGACTGTCAAATATTTAGTAGATTATGTGACAATTTTGAATGGAATTTCTGTATCTCTCCTTGATGAGTTTTATTGAAAATATATAGAGGGGCAGTGAGGTGGCACAAAGAATAGAGCACCGGCCCTGGAGTCAGGAGGACCTGAGTTCAAATCTGCCCTCTGATACTTAACACAGAAACTAGCAGTGTGACCTTGGGCAAGTCACTTAACCCCAACTACTCTACCTTCCCCCCTCCAAAAAGCAAAGAAAGAAAGAAAATATATAGAATGGCAGATGACTTATGGGTGCTTATTTTATATCCTACTACTTTATTGGTTATTGCTTCAATTAATTTTTAGTCCACTCTGTAAGATTCTTTAAGTAGACCATACTGTTATCTGAAAAACCTCCTCTTTGACTGATTTTATAAAAAATTAATCTTTTATTTATTTATAGTTTTCAACATTCATTTCCACAAGATTTTGAGTTACAAATTTTCTTCTCATCTTTCCCCCCCACAACCAAAGATAGTGGGCCTACTGAATACCCCTTTCCCAGTAGGCTCTCTCTTATATCCTCCCCCTGCCCCCAACTTTCTAGTAGGGCAAGATGGATTTCTATATCCCAGTGAGTGTATATCTTATTTCCCAGTTGCAGGTAAAAAACAATTTTTTTTTAACATTTGTTTTTAAAACTTCGATTTCCAGATTCTTTCCCTTCGTTCCTCTTTGCCCGCCCCCACTGGGAAGAAAAGCAATTCAATAGAGGTCATACATGTGTAGTTACAAAAAACATTTCCATAGTAGTCATACTGTGAAAGATTAACTATATTTCCTTCCCTCCATTCTATCCCGCCCCGCACTTATTCTATTTCCTCCTTTACCAAGTCCCTTTTCAAAAGTGTGTGCTTCTAACTACCCTTGCCCCCAATCTGCCCTTCCTTCTATCAATTCCTCCTCTTATCCCCTTCCCCTTTACTTTCCTGTAGGGTAAGATACCCAATTGAGTGTGTATGTTATACCCTACTTGAGCCAAATTCAATGACATAAGGTCGACTTATTCCCTTTCACTTTCCTGCTCTTCCCCTCCATTGTAACAGTTTTCTCTTGCCTCTTTTATATGAGATAATTTACCCTAATCTCTCTCTCCCTTTCTCCTTCTCCCATTATATTCCTCTCACCTCTTAATTTTATTTCTTAGATATCATCTCTTTCTATTCAACTGCTCCTGTGCCCTATCTACGTATACATGCACACACATATACATATACTCACATATGTATTTATATACACATATATATTCCCTTCAACTATCCTCATACTGAGAAGTCTCATGAGTTACAATTATTGTTTTTCCATGTAGGAATGTAAATAGTTTAACTTTAATAAGTTCCTTATGATATCATTTTACCTTTTCATTCTTCTTTTGCTTCTTGTATTTAAAAGTCAAATTTTCTGTTCAGCTCTGATTTTTTCATCAAGAATACTTGAAAGTCCTCTATTTTATTGGATGACCATATTTTCCTCTGAAGCATTATACTCAGTTTTTCTGGGTAGGTGATTCTTGGTTTTAATCCTAGCTCCTTTGACCTCCAGAATATCATATTCTAAGCCCTTTGACTTCTTAACATTGAAGCTGTTAGATCTTGTCTATCCGGTCTATCTTGTGTTATCCTGATTGTGTTTTCACAATACTCAAATTATTTCTTCCTGACTGCTTATAATATTTTCTCCCTGAGCTGGGAACTCTGGAATTTGGCTATGATATTCCTAGGAGTTTTCTTTTGGGGATCTTTTTCAAGAGGTGATAGGTGAGTTCTTTCAATTTCTATTTTGCCCTTTGGTTCTAGAGTATCAGGGAACTTTTCCTTGAGAATTTCTTGAAGGATGATTTCTAAGCTCTTTTTTTGCTCATGGCTTTTAGGTAGTCCAAAAATTTTTAAATTATCTCTCCTGGATCTATTTTCCAGGTCAGTGGTTTTTCCAATGAGTTATTTCATATTGCCTTCTATTTTTTCATTTGTTTGGATCTGTTTTATAGTATCTTGATTTCTCATAAAGACATTAGCTTCCATTTGCTCCAATCTAATTCTGAAGGAATGATTCTCTTAAGTGAGTTTTTGAAATTCCTTTTCCATATGGCAAATTTGGCTTTTTAAGGTATTCTTCCCCTCATTGGTTTTTTGGGCCTCTTTTGCCATTTGAGTGAGTCTATTTTTTAAGTTATTATTTTCTTTAGTTTTTGGGGGGATTTCCTTTAGCAGGCTATTGACTTGCTTTTCATGATTTTCTTGTATTATTCTCATTTCTCTTCCCAATTTTTCTTCCACTTCTCTTACTTGATTTTCGAAATCCTTCTTGAGCTCCTCCATAGCCTATAACCAGTTAATATTTTTCTTGGAAGCTTTTGAGGTGGAGTTTTGACTTTGTCGTCTTCTTCTGGTTCCATGTTTTGATCCTATTTGTCCCCAAAGAAGGATTCTATGGCCTGATTGTGCTTGCTCATCTTGCCAGCCAATTACTTGACTTTTGAGCTCTTTGCTACAGTAGAACTCTGCTTCCAGAGTAGAGAGTGCTGTGTCCCAAATTGCTGGGGTTTTTGCAAATGTTGTCAGAGCTATGAGGAGGGTGCCCTCTCTACAGCCACCACGAGCTCTGGCACACTAGCGTTCCTCACCCCAACACCACCACCCAAGACTGCGACCCAGATCCAAGTAGATCAAAGCAAGAACAATTACCCTCTGACTGGTTGCTTGGACCCCCTCTGATCTGCAGGCCAGGAGGTCTGGAGGCAGCCACAAGTCAGCAGCTGCAGCTGCAGAGCCTCCACCTCCTCTCACCCAGGGGGCAGGGGCCGAACATTGCTCTTCTATCACCTGGTTCCAACAGAGTTCCACACTGACCTTTTACTTTGTCTTTGGTGTTTATGGGCTGAGAAGTCTGGAAACTATTACAGCTGCCAGTGATTGACTCTTCTGAAGTCTGCTCCAGCCGGTCTGGGCCAGTGCAACTTATGTAGGACTGTGCTGGGCTCCCAGCCGGGTGTGATAGACCCTTCCTGTTGGTCTGCCAGGCTGTCTTCAGAGGGAGATTTGTTTCTCTCTGTCTCTTTGTGGGCTCTATATCTCTAAAATTTGTTTGGAGTCATATTTTATAGGTAATGGAGATGGTTGGAGCAGGAGCTTAAGCAAGTTCCTTCTTTTACTCCAGCATCTTGGCTCCCTTGACTGATTTTTTAAAATACTAATTCTAACCTTAGCTCTGAGGAGTTGATTGCCTGAGTTTATACAGACAGTTGACCCAGGAACAGCAACACATTAATAACAAGTATTTTCCTGTCAGTTAAAATATAATCATTCTTTATGAGGCTTTTGTGTAACCTACAAGTTTTTGTTCTATTTTGCATCTTCTTTTTTTATTTTTTTTGGAGGGGCAATTAGGGTCAAGTGACTTGCCCAAGGTCACACAGCTAGTAAGTATTAAGTGTCTGAGGCCGGATTTGAACTCAGGTCCTCCTGACTCCAGGGCTGGTGCTCTACTCACTGTGCTACCTAGCTGCCCCTTGTATCTTCTTTCTGAACTATGCTTTCCTGTAATATTGATTCCAACCTCAATTTGGGGGAATATCATTAAAAAAAAAGATAAACTCTGGTTATGTAAAAGTTTTTAAATGGTTCTATATAAGAAAAACCAATACAGTTAGAATAAGAAGGAAAGGTATAGCCTGAGGGTGAAAAAAATCTTTCCAATAAACATCTCTGATAAAAATCTGATATCTAAGATTTATAGGGAATTTAAGGAAGTCTGCAAGATTAAGAAATATTCCCCAATTGGTAAATAAAGGCTATGAACAGTTTTCAAAAGAAGAAATAGAAACAATTAGCACCGAGAGCTAGATCACTTAATCTCTCTGGGACTCAGTTTCCTCAGCCATAAAATTAGATTAGAGATCTCCAAAGAACCTTACTGGCATAAATCTTTGACACTCTCATCTGAAGAAAACAGATAATAACCAGAGAAATACAAATTAAAACAAATTTATGTATTCCAAATTGTCAAAAATTTTGGGAAAATTCAGAATTGTGAAAGGTTGTTGAAAAATGCATTCCACTGGTGGTAGAATTATGATTTGGTTCAAATGTTTTGGGGAGCAATTTGGAATGATGCAAGAAAAATTACAAAACTATTCATACCTTTTGACCCAATAATCCTACTCTTGGGAAAGTTACTGACAATAAGAAAAGACCTCTATGTACAAAAATATTCATGATAGCATTATCATTATAAGATTATTGGGCCTAGAGTTCAAATTCATAAATTGATTAGCTGTGTTTTCCTGGGCAAGTCACCTCACCTTTGCCTGCCTCAGTTTCCTCATTTTAAAAATGAGGATAATAATTACAGCACTTATTTTCACTCTTGTTGTGAGATAACATTTGTAGATTGCTGTGCAAATCTTAGAGCCCTATATAAATATTAGCTATTATAGCTATCATCATTATCATCAACATCACCACTGGCTATGTGCAACATTCCAAAAACAGGGGAGGAATATAATAGTTATTTAAGCAAGGCTTGGCTTGGCTGCTTTATGAGACAGGGAGAGGGTTAACTTAGCTTAACTTAAAGAACTTAGAAGTTGTATTTTTTTCCCCATCTCAGAAAGAGATAGGAACTGGAGGGTAGAGTTTCTACATCTCTCCTCCACCCTCCCCTAGCAGGACTTTAAAATCTGGTGTGTGTGTGTGTGTGTGTGTGTGTGTGTGTGTGTGTGTGTGCACGCGCATGGTAATTACTAAAGTTGATTAGGAATGGTGCCACAGAGATTCTTTAGTATAAGAAACTAGGGAATGCATGCATAAAGAATATGTGGAACTTTTTCAGTCACTAGAGAGCTATCCAGGATTGGGGACTACAGATTTTGCCAAGCCCACACTAGTAGATTTGCTTGGGATAGCAAATATTAAATTGGAGGGAAGAGTATGAGATTGGAATTCCATAACAATATATCAAGAATTACAGAACAGCTGGACTTCTTGAATGAACCAATTAGAAATATGAACAAGGCTTAGATATCTCAATCAAAAGCATTTTAACCAGGCGTGTAAAAAAAAAAAATCCTTAATCAGTACGGAAGGATTGAAGGCTATTGGATGAATTTAAATGATGCCAAACAGAGGGTATGTATGTTCAGATTCGACAAAGAGACTTTGTCATACCCTACGAGACTGAAATAAAATCAGCAAGATAGTTTGTAATCAGGAATGAAGGATCTGGTAGCTTATTCTTCAGCTATAGCATCCCAACCTCTGTAAAGAATGGAGAAGGACTGATGCATACTTTTAAAAATAAATTAAAATGTGTATAACTGTCATACCTGCCAATAATAAAGGCCCTATAATACCATTGTCTTTCTCTGTGGGAGAAAACTGTGGGTAGAATGAATAATCTTATTCCCTTTATTTACATGTCCTGTGAAATCTAATTTACATGGAGATATTAAGTTGCAAAAGCAGCTCAGGTTTCAACAGTTAGCATCTCCCAAGACTCTACAATCTTAGGCTCCAGAGTTGCTTTAAGGAAAACAAGAAGACGTAGTCAAAATTTCAAATGTCTGAAAAACAACAATGAACTACTCAGCCAGAGTGAAAGCACAGACCAGAGGGAGAGAGAGTAGGAGCATGTGCATGTGTATAGGTCATGGCAATGCATGCCTATTTGTGGAACAGGATGCTCATGTTGGAAGCATATGTTGTGCTCGTTGGCAGAACTGAGAGTACTTGGAAACAGCCCAGTTAGAAGAGGTAGGAGCTAAAAGGCTTCTGGGGGCTGGTGGCTATAGTATGTGAGTGTGGTCAGGCTAGACCCATTCCTGGACTGACTGAGTTAGAACTGCATTGGCCAGTGACCACGGTGATTCCCCACACTATCCAGGCATAAATGTCTTCCTGGGCAGTGCTTGATGAAGTTGGAGATAGGGGCAGGGAAGGGGAGGAATGGGAGTTGATCTCATTTGAGTAACCAGAGGAAAAATAATCAGGAAAGGCAAACCTTGAATAGCACAATCTGAGCCAGCAGGCCTGATGGAAAATCATTTAGAGGATACCGCTTGTTTAAATATTTGGCCTAAGTATTTGGTTCAACTAAAGACACATTTAATTGGAAATTCCTGTTTCCTGAAGGAATTAAACAGAGAGCAATAGAAGGCAGAATTTTCTAACAATTAAAGCTATACAAAAATTAAAAGACTACTCCATGAAACAATGAACTCACTATCCCTTGAAGTATTCAAATAGAATGTTTGGGGGTTTTTTGGACCTGATCTTTGGTGATTTCTTTAGTATTAAAAAATCCTCAGTAAGGAAATACTGCCAATTCAGATGGGTATCTGCCCTGCAGTGTAGTCTTAGAGAGTTGCCTGGTGTACTGAGACATTAAGAGACTTGCCCAGTGTCACACAGATAGTGAGTGCATTGGGGTAGAACTTAAACGCAGGTTCTCCTGACTTTGAGGCCACTTTTCTAGTTATACATCTCCATCTGATAACTTCTTATCAAATTAAAAAGAAGAATATGACGGGTACTGGGGTAGTGGGGTGGTGTGGTGTATAGAGCACTGGCTCTGGAGTCAGGAGGATTTGAATTAAAAAATGGCCTCAGAAATCTACTAGCTGTGGGACCCTGGGCAAGTCATTTAACCCCAGTTCCCTCAACAACAGCAACAAAAAAAGAAAGGAATAAAGGAAGAAAGAAAGAAAGGAAGAAAGAAAGAAAAAAAGAAAGAAAGAGAGAAAGGAAGGAAGGAAGAAAGAAAGAAAGAAAGAAAGAAAGAAAGAAAGAAAGAAAGAAAGAAAGAAAGAAAGA
>NW_027187380.1:33749551-33820778 GCF_028583685.1 Petaurus breviceps papuanus
AGAAAGAAAGAAAGAAAGAAAGAAAGAAAGAAAGAAAGAAAGAAAGAGAGAAAGAAAGAAAGAGAGAGAGAAGGAAAGAAAGAAAGAGAAAGAAAGAAAGAAAGAAAGAAAGAAAGAAAGAAAGAAAGAAAGAAAGAAAGGAAGGAAGGAAGGAAGGAAGGAAGGAAGGAAGGAAGGAAGGAAGGAAGGAAGGAAGAAAGAAAGAAAGAAAGAAAAAGAAAGACAGGAAGGAAGGAAGGAAGAAAAGGAAAGGAAAGGAAAAGAAAAGAAAAGAAAAAGAAAGAAAAGAACAATGTGCAAATGTTTTCTTGTCTGACATATTGTAAAGGTGATTCCTGTGCTGGGCAGGAGGGTTGATTAGCTGGTCTTCCAAGATCCAAACCTAAGATTTTATGATCTTTCAGGAAAAGAGTTGATCAAGTTATGTCTTCTATAACCACAAGGCTCAGAGCACCCCACTCTGGAACTGGGTACCATGTAGAAGAAGGACTGATAACATAATTAGGAGAAGAAAAACTTCCTAACACTTAGAATTGCTCAAAGGAAAATTGGGCCACCTTAGGAAGCAGGAGTCTTTCCCTTATTCTTTTCAAGCAGAAGTTAGAGGATAACCTGTCAGGGATGATATATGGTGGATTCTTGGTCAGGTAGTAGGTTGAACCAGAAGGATGGAAAGGCCCCTTAAATCTCTGATTTTCTTTCTTTCTTTTTTTTGCTTTTTGGAGGGCAATTGGGGTTGACTTGCCCAAGGTCACATAGCTAGTTTGTGTGTGTGTGTGTGTGTGTGTGTGTGTGTGTGTGTGTTAAGTGTCTGAGGCTGGATCTGAACTCAGGTCCTTTTGACTCCAGGGCTGGTACTCTATTCACTGCACCACCTAGCCTCCCCAATCTCTGATTTTCTTTAATTCTTCTGTAGTTGCGCCAACCATCCTCATGTGCTACTACACAATCCAAAGGGGTTGAAGTTATTATTACTGCACATTAGATATTTTTAGGGGCTTGGGGGTCACTGAATATCATAGGAACAAAATCTGGTATGGTTTTGAGTAAAATACTCTGTGATACTGAACAGGGGTATAGAGATACTCTCAAACATAGCAACCATCTTTTTTCACAGAAAGGGAAGTTTTTAAAAGTATTTGGGCTAATGCCCAGATTTTCCAGATGGTACTGCAATGCTATCCTGCCAGCCATGTTAACCAAGACTACTCTGCAGAAGGACCTATGTCTAATTATCTTAGAGGTGTTGGATATGAAAACTGGGGTCCACAGAAGAACACAGTTCATAAGACTCAAGTTACAAGATCTGGATTTGAAATCTCTCCCTGCTTTTTACCACCAAGGTGACTTTGGGCGAATCATCTCCATTCACCAAGCCTCAGTTTCCTCCTATATAAAATGGGTGGATTGATCTATATCGGGGATTCTTAACCATTTTGTATTGTGAACCCCTTTGGTAGTCTAGTGAAGCCTATGGACTCCTCAAAATACTATTTTAAAATGCATAAAATACAAAATTAAAAAGGAAGCTAATTATATTGAAATATAGTTATCAAAATGTTGAAATAAAATAATATTTATTCACAGACAATAGGTTAAAAACCTTTGATCTCAAGATTTCAAAGCTTTTTTATCACTCTGGTGATCTTAATGCCAAAGACAGAGCCCAGAGCCTCCACAGTCAGCCTGGAAAATAGAAAGGTTCTAAACAGGGCTTCTAACAAACCTAATCTATAAATGAAGCAGAAGCTTAATCTGACATATGGAGATTTCTCCAAGCATATCATATTTGTACAAATAACAGGAAGCTAAACAAAAAGGAAAATTGAAAACCTCCTTCTTAACCTCCCCACCACCATCACCCACCTCTCCTACCCCAAAACTCACCCTTCTTCCTGAGCTGCCAAGGAATTCTGAGAGAGCTTGGCTAAATTCTTGGCATATTCTTCTTCAATCTTAATTCTGTAAAGACATAAAACCCAATGAATCATCTCTCCAGCATGGAAGTTTGCCCAATGATACTACAGACCAAAAGGATGTGTTGACTACTGTTTTACCCCTTCCCTACTGCCCTCATTCTTTACCAAATATCTTTTCAACCCTTCTGGAAACTTGGTCTGGAATTTCAATGAGAGTCTTGTTGCTTTTGCAAAGGTTCAAGTTTTCCCACTTATGAGACTTTGGCATTTTTATCTCTATGGAAATATAGTTATCTAGTATCCTGCATTTGGTTCATTGCAATGTTCCATGAAAGGACACTTGCTTTGGTGCCATCTTCCTTCAAGCCCTTTATATATTTAAGAGGTTTGCTGAGTTTCTACCTCATTTGGCATAGCTTCATTATGCCTACTGCCAAAAATGATCCCTGGTTGTGCTACATCCCTGAACGTCAAAAGTAGCTATTATTAATCTGTTCTTTTAAAAATATAGATTTAAGGGGTGGCCAGGTAGCACAGCGAGTAAGAGCACTGGCTCCAGAGTCGGGATGACCTGGGATTGAATCCGGGCTCAGATACTTAGCACCACACCCAGAAATAACTGGCCGTGTAACCTTGAGCAAGTTACTTAATCCCAATTGCTTTAAAAAAAAAATGTGTACGTATATATATATATTTAAAACTGGAAGGGATGTTAGAAATCAAATGATCAATCTTCCTCATCTTCTAGATGAGGAAACTGAGGCCCAGAGAGATTAAGTGAATTATTAAAGTCACATAATTAATAAATGACAAAAACCAGGATCCAAACCCAAGCCCTCTGACTTGAGTATCAGAATGTTTCCCTTTGAACTGCCCTGCCTCTCTATTGTCAGGGCTGAGGCACTGGCCCACTACTTCCCTGACCACTCCTTTCTAGCTAAGGGACATGAAATTAATGTGGCTATGCAGGCCCCTGGAGCAGTGGTTACCTTTCTCTAATGAATTCTGACATTTCCTTCTGCATCTGTTTGCCTTTCAGTTGCTTCTGAAGAAGAATCTCAAACCCAGCCACAGTGCCATTGCCTTGGGGATCCTTCTTATCAGCCTGGAAAGGAAAAAGATGGGATATAAAGAGTTTGGAGGTTAAGAGGAACCCTGGAGGATCATAATTTTGTTAGTCCTTAGCATGTGTTTCTTAGCTCTAATAAGGAAAGATGGATGAGGGTAGGTTGTGGAGGATGGGACATGAAGGTGAAAGTTCTAGAAGGAAATACTAAAGACATCCTGGTGACGGGGAAGATGGAACAGTTTGATCTACAGGGGTCTTATTTTCCTTACTTTATAACTTGCTCAGCTCCTTTCCTAGGACATAACAAGAAAATGTACAACTTGGCTAACCTAACTCATTCCAAATAGGCTCTATATGGTATTCTTTTATCACATGAAAAGTAAGTACAAAGGAACAGGAATGCTTTTTTTTTAAAAAAAGCAAACATAGAAGAACATATGTTCTTAAACAGGTACTGCCCTTTGAAATTTAGAGCCTTCACCAATCACATGAATACTGGCTTCCCTTTAGGCCTTGCCCTAGGGCTGTCTCTTAATACCAATGGACACCAGCCCTCAGTATCTTCTCCAGGTCAGACATAGTACCCCTGCCTTCTCACTAGGCTTCCTGGGGCCTCAGGACACATCAATTGCCACAAGGTTGAACCTCAAAAGAAAGGATGAATGGTTTAATCACATGCCTCCCACAATGCATCTTTCTCTAACCACGTATGCTCTCAATGGCCTCTCCTCAAAGGCTAATGTAAACTCTTTTTTTTTTTAAAGCAATTGGGGTTAAGTAACTTGCTCAAGGTTACACGACCAGTTATTTCTGGGTGTGGTGCTAAGCATCTGAGCCTGGATTTGATCCCCAGGGTCATTCTGACACTGGAGCCGGTGCTCTTACTCACTGAGCCACCTGGCCGCCCCTCTAATGTAAACTCTTATCCTCACTCTATCCATATGATTCTGATCAACTAGCTGCCAATGTATAAACCCCATTCCCCATCCCCAATTGGCCACTCCCTTAACTACAGTCCACCTCAAGCCTACTACAGATCCCAATGCCCCACTCCAAATGCCCACCTTTCCACTGTGCCCTCTGGAAGACCTGGCCCATGATTCGCATACTTCCTTTCATCAGAAAATCTTTTCTTTCTTTCTTTATTATTCCATAAGACCTGGCTCCTTTCTGATGACACTGCTTTCCTTGTCATTATTTCTAGTACAAGCTACAATATCTCTCATACCCCCTAATTAACTGGTCACAAGAAATAGGAATATTCCACACCCTCCAGGGCCATACTCTCCTTCTACTCATCTTCACTAAGCAAGTTCTCTTTTTTTGAGGTTTATACCATTCCAATTTATTACCCAATTCAGATCCTGATGGCTGTGATTGACATTTACCTTCCTTCTTCAGTGAACTCAGTGCCTGATTCAGTCTTTTATTGTTACCCATCTCCTGCCTTCCTACTAGGGAATTTCAAATTACATACTGATACTCTCGAAAATTTATTAACTCCCCAGTTCTTCAATCTGTTCAAGTGCCTCAACCTAGTCCACCCTACTTCACCTACACACAGATATCCTTGATCTTGCTGCCACCCACAAATGTTCCACTTTCATTTTCATGAACTCTGAAATTCCTTTGTCTGATCATGATTTTTTATTATTTCAAATTTCTCTAGGCATTATGGTTCTTAACACTGCTTTTTATCTTCATGGTGTTCTCAACTCTAAGTACTCTGTTTTTTCCTAGGCTATCACCCTACTATAGTCTTCAGCCTCCTCTCTTCCCTATGCTGACCCCCTTAGTAAACCAATTTAACTCTACATTTTCTTCTACTCTTGAATTCCTCATTCAAGCCCAACCCTGAATTACTCCCACCATCTATAGCCTTCACTCCTATATACGGGATACTGAATAGCACTAGAGGAAATCACAAAACCATGTCGCCTGGGTCCATTAAAAGTTTATGTTATCTAATCTCAATTGAGTCTTTAATGATATAAAACAAATATCTACCCCCTCCTAATAAATTCATTACTTTCTCCACAGTGACTGTTCCAAATTTTTTCATCTCTCCTCAAGCCTCCCAACAGCATTTTTCTTTCCAACACTCTTTTTAAGATTCTTTCCCCCTTCCCAACACTCTTAGCTGAGGACCTTGCCTCATACTTATCTGGAAAAGTGGAAGTCATTCTGTGAGAACACCCTTCTTCTCTTTTCTTATATTCTCTTTCTTTGCTTTTATATTCCCTGATTTAGGCTCTAGGACTTAGATTAAAAAAAATTTGATAGAGCTCTTTCTTTCTCAATAGTCAAGAATAATTTGTTTAATACAGGTATTAACTGTTCTTTAAAAGTTTGATAAAATTATCCTACAAATGTATCAAGATGAGGAATTTGTTCTGGATACTTCCTTTACAGATAATTCTATTTCCTTTTCTGTAATTGAGTAATTTAATATCTAACAAAACATCAAATACAGATATCAGGTTATCTCTATTTGATATTCTGTTATTTTATGTTTTTTATAGTAATCCCCTATTTCTTCTGTGATCTCTTTTGTTGGCATGTAACTATGCATATTAGGGCCTCATAATTATTTTTATTTCTTCTAGTTTTGTTGTGATTTCACTTTTCCATTTGTTGGATGAACAAATTCTTTTTTTTTTAATCAAGTTGGTTAAAATTTTGTTAGTCTTTTTAGAGAAATAACTTTTAGTTTGGTTTATCATTTCTACAGTCTTTTTGGTTTCCAATTTATTCTACCTATAAATTTCAAGATTTTCTCTTCTGTGCTTGAGTTAGTTTATTAAAATATATAAACAATTAATCATTTTTATTAATGTTACTAAATATAAAATTTTTTTAAGCATTTACTATGTACCAGGTTTTGTGTTTTTAACATAATATACAATTTTAGGGATATTTTTTCCTTTTAGGACTGCATTAGCTTTATCCCCAAAATTCTGACATGCTATCTCATTATTATCATTGTCTTTCACATAATTATTGTTTCTGTGATTTTTTTTTTTGTTTGACTTACTTGTTATTGGGGATTTCATCATTAAGCCTCCATGTGAGTTGGTGTCTTTTTTAGTATTGTCTGGATTGATTACTATTAATTATTTTGTTATGGTCAATATAGAATGTGGTTAGTACCTTTGCCTTTTTACTATATCTGCAATTTTTCTGTAGTCTAATATGTTGTTAATTTCCATAAAAGGTCAATGTGGTGCTAAGAAATATTGGTATTCTTAAGGGGTCCCATTCAGAAGGCAGCAAAATTCTCCTACTTTTCCCCTCAATTTTGTATTTTTTATTTATATTTGTTATCTTTGTCAGATTTGTCTAATTTTGAGAGAACATTAAAGCTTCCTACTACTATGTTGCAATCTATGTTTTTTTTGCAAATCAGTATTTTTTTCTCTTATGAATTTGTATGCTATCACATTTGAGGCACATGAGTTTAATATAGATATTGGTTCATTGGCTATTTGGTCCTTTTAGCATAACACAATTTCCTTGTTTATCTCTGCTTATATTGTAAAATTAAAAAATAAAAGCAGTCCCTGACCTCAAGGAACATATATCTATCTATTGGGGGAATGGGTAGAGAAAAAATGTGTACATAGGAAACTAACTAATGTAGCACGCCTGCCCAGGCAGGCAAGGGTGGTTCCCTGAAGGACATCCCTGGGATGCTGTATGATATGTTGATGTAACTAATGAATGAATAAGAGACCTCTAAGCCTGTGATATGTACATCAATACTAATAGCAACAGCATTTATATATCTTTAAGATTTGCAGAATACTTTACAAATGCCATCTTCTTTTATCCTCACAGCAACTCTGGGAGGTAGGTGCTATTAACCTTGACTTGCCCAGGGTTACATAGCAAATGTCTATAAACCCTTCTAAAAAAGTTCTTCCCTTCTCCTGTCCCCTAGGCCTCTTATTTCTTTATAAGTTTGGAATACTTTTATTACCTTTTAAATGTATATGTTGTTCCCTTTAATCCAAATCTGATGAGAGTAAACTTCCACCCCACCTGTTTCTCTATCAGTTCTTCCTTTCATGCCCCATTTATATGAAGTTATTACTCCTTTTAACCTTCCAATTTTGCTTTTCAGAATTGCTCCATCATACTCAATTTACTCCCAAACTTTTTTTCAAACTACACTAGTAATGATGAAAGTCTTAAGGACACTGATAAAATTTTCATTTATAAGAAGTAAATAATTTGTTCTAAATCCTTTATAATTAGTCTTCAAAGTTTTCCTTACATTTCTTCTGGATCTTATATATCAAATTTCCCTTTGAGTTCTGGACTTTTTGTCACAAATAACTGAAAGTCTTTCAGTTAATTAAATGTTCATTTTCTCCTCATTCAGGATTATATTCAAATTTGCTGGGCAATTTACTTTTGGTCACAACCCCAGCTCTTCTGTTCTTTGAAATATAATGTTCTAAGACTTTTAGTATAGAAGCTGTTAGGTCTTGTAAAATCTTGAACATATCTCTGCAGTATTTAAATTGTTTTTTTTTCTTCCTGCTTGCAATATTTTTTCCTTAACCTGGGGGTCCCCTAAGATCTCTTTCAAATTGTAAATGACAGATTTTTTTCTATTTATACTTTGCTCTCTTCTTCTAGAATTTTAGGGAAATTTTCCTTAATATTTTCTTGTATTATGATTCTTTCTTTAAAAATAATCATAACTCTTAGGTAGTCCAGCAAATCTTGTATTGTCTCTCCTTGATCTGTTCTCCAGATCATTTTTTTTAATGAGATGTTTCAGATTCTCTTCTATTTTTTCTAGGTTTATTATTTCTTGGTGTCTAAGAACATCATTCAACTCCCCTTGCCTAGTTCTAGTTTGCAAGGATTTGTTTTCTTCCTTAAAATGTTTGACCTCTTTTTCCAGGAGGTTAACTTTGTTTTTATAATTTTCTTGCACATCTCTTATTTTTTCCTTAATTTTTCTTCAGTATTTCTTATTTGATTTTTGAAGTCCTGTTTAAGTTCTTCCAAGAACTCTTTTTGGGCTTGTGACAATGTGAGGTTACTCTTTGGGGTTTGAGTGGCTTTTTTTTTAAGCTCACTATCTTCCTCTGAATATGAACCCAGCTCTTCTTTTAAACCATACTAGCTATCTACTCTCTATATGGTAGCTATCTATTTTCTTTGCTTACTCATTTTTATATTTATTTTGTTTTATTTTATTTTTAGCAACTTATTATCATAATCAGGTTTTAATCCTATGACAACCATGCTAAATCAACAAAAAGCAGGCCCTGGGGGAAGCTCTGTAGGGAAGCAGACTAGATCTAAAGAATTTTTACCTCAAGACGTGAGAAATTTTCACCTCACAAATTTTCACCCCTCAAACTTTAATCTAATAAACAGTTTGGGGATCAGATGGATCAATGAGGGAAGACTGTATGATAGAATTGCTCCCTTTTACCTTTTCCGACCTAAGGACAGTCCCCATCCTCCTCATCCCCCACTGTTCCCAGACCCCAGGCTGCAGTTGTAGATAAGGAGGAGCAAGCACATGCCTGGTGAGTGTGGTACCCATACTACAGGAAGCAAGAGCATTTTCTTTTTTTTTTTTTTGCAGGTTCTAATGCTTTAACTTCTGGTTTACATCATTCATTTCTGCCAGATTTTGAGTTACAAACTTTCTCCCCGTTTTTCCCCTACCCACTGCCCCAAAATAGCAGTCGCACAGGATATCTCCTCCTCCAATCTGCTCTCTCCCATATCTTTTCCCATACTCCCTTTGACTTCTCCAGTAGGGCATGGTGGATCTCTATGCCCCAATGCCTGTATATCTTATTTCCCAATTACATGCAAAATAGTATTAATAGTTGTATTCATACATTTTTAACATTTGATTTTAAAACTTTGAATTCCAGATTCATTCCCTGCCTCCCTTGTCACCCACCCTTACTAGGAAGATAAGCAATTCAGTATAGGTTGTACGTGTGTAGCTATGTAAAACATTTCCATAGTTGATATATTGTAAAAGACTGACTATATTATTTCCCTCCCTCCTATCCCACCTCCCACTTGTTCTATTCTCTACTTTGATCCTGTCCCTTTTCAAGAGTGGGTGCTTCCAACTTCCCTCCCCCCCAAGCCTGCCCTCCCTTCTATCTTTCCCCCTCTCATCCCCTTCCCCCCTACTCTCCTGTAGGGTGAGATACCCTATTTAGTGTATATGTCATTCTCTCCCTGAGCCAAATTCAATGAGAATAAGGTTTTGCCTTTTTGCCTTCCTGTTCTTCCTGTCCATTGTAACCATTTTCCCTTGCCTCTTCTATATGAGATAGTTTACCCCATTCTGTCTCTTCCCATCTCCTCTCATATTCCTCTCTCACCTCTCAATTTCACCTTTTAAGTATCATCCCTTCCTATTAAATTGGTCCTGTGCCCTCTATCTATGTATACCTGTAAACATATATACATTCACATATGTATTCATATGCCCATATACCCTCCTATATATATTTCTATTCTCTTCAACTATTTTGATACTGAGAAAAGTTTCATCAATTACAATTATAGTTTTTCCATGTAGGAATGTAAAAAGTTCAACTTTGATAAGTTCCTCATGATTTCTTTTCCCTGTTTACCTTCTCAAGCTTCTCTTGCTTCTTGTATCTGAATGACAGATTTTCTATTCAACTCTGGTTTTTTCATCAAGAATGCTTGAAAGTCCTCTATTCCATTGAATAACCATGTTTTCCCCTGAAACATGATACTCAGTTTTGCTGGGTAGGTGATTCTTGGTTTTAATCCCAGCTCCTTTGATCTCTGGAATATTATATTCCAAGCCCTTTGATCCCTCAGTGTAGAAGCTGCCAGATCTTGTGTTATCCTGATTGTGTTTCCACAATATTCAGATTGTTTCTTCTTGGCTACTTGTAATATTCTCTCCTTGATCTGGGAATTTTGGAATCTAGCTATAATATTCCTAGGACTTTTCTTTTTGGTATTTTTTTCAAGAGGTGATTGGTAGATTCTTTCAACCTCTATTTTGCCCTCTGGTTCTAAAACATCAGGGCAGTTTTCCTTGAGAATTTCTTGGAGGATGATTTCTAGGTTCTTTCTTTGATCATCACTTTCAGGTAGTTCGGTAATTTTTAAATTATTTCTCCTGGATCTCTTTTCCAGGTCAGTGGTTTTTCCCATAAGATATTTCACATTGCCTTCTATTCTTTCATTTGTTTGGATCTGTTTAAAAGCATCTTGATTTCTCATAAAATCACTGGCTTCCATTTGCTCCAATCTAATTCTGAAGGAATGATTCTCTTCGGTGAGCTTTTGAGATTCTTTTTCCATTTGGCAAATTTGGCTTTTTAAGGCATTCTTCTTCTCATTGGCTTTTTGAGCCTCTTTTGCCATTTGCGCTAATTAGTTTTTAAGGTGTTATTTTCTTTAGTCAGGCTGTTGACTCCCATTTCATAATTTTCTTGCATCGTTCTCATTTCTCTTCCCAATTTTCCCAATCACTTCTCTTATTTGCTTCTTAAGGTCCTTTATGGCCTGTAACCAGCTCATATTTTTCTTGGAAGCTTTTGGTGCAGTTCTGACTTCACTGTCTTCCTCCTGTTCCATGCTTTGATCCTTTTTGTTCCCAAAATAGGCGTCTAATGTTGGATTGCTTTGCTTGGTTTGCTTCCTTTGCCTGCTCATTTTGCCACTCAATTACTTGACTTTTGGGCTTTTTGCCACAGTAGGACTCTGCTACCAAGAAGGGGAGCTTCGTATGAAATGCTGGGGTTTTCTCAGCTACTGAAGGTATTAGTTGGGTGCCCTCTTTGAAGCCTCCATACACTCTGGCAAGTTGGTCACACACCCCAGGACCTCCACCCTAGACTGCAATTCAGATCCAAGCAGGTTAAAGCAAGAGTGATTACTCCTCAGACTGATTGCTTGGTCCCCCTACACTCTAAAGGCCAGGAGCTGAAGCTGCCACATGGCGGCAGCTGCACTGCCCCTGCTCCTCAGTGGCTTCTCGCCCTGGGGAAGGAGGCCAACGGCACTTCCAACTACTGGATCCCAAAATCCATACCACACTGACCTCTCACTTTGTCCTTAGCATCTGCATCTATGTGTTGATAATTCTGGAAACGGCCACAGCTGCTGGTGATCTGGAGTCCCTCCAGCTGGTGGTTGGTCAGGTCCACCCTGGGGCTAAAACCTCGCAGGTGGGGCTGGACTCGGAGAGCACTGCGCTGGCTGATTTCTGCCAGCCTCCTGGGCTGTCCTCAGCAGGAGGTTAGCTCCTTTGTGTCATTTTGTGGGTTCTGTAGCTCCAAAGTTTGTTCAGAGTCCCCTTTTACATGAATTGGGGAAGGTGGAAGCCAGAGACCACAGAATTCCTTTTTCTACTCTGCCATCTTGACTCTGCCCCCCAGCAAGAGCATTTTCAGGACACAGGCTGGAGGCCCTGACTATGGCTTAGGGGAGGAGAGAAGTGTCTCAGTTTGAACTCCCAGGCACAAAACATCTGTCTTTGGTCTAATTTAAACTTGGGTCTTCCTGATAACAGGTCCAATGCTGTGCCACTTAGCTGTCTCAAATGGGAAAGTTAATCCTGATCTGGGGAGAGATTTCAGAGATAGGAGAGACAAGGTATAAACTTGGAGTGGCAGATTTGAGATTTCTCCAGAGCTGCAGGCCTGCCAGAAAGGAGCCCTTTATTATTTCCCTTGCCCCTCAGTACCTGCCCCTGCAGGCCACTAAGAATAGTCTTCTTGGATGAGATTTTTCTCTCCTAGATTGAGTTAAGAATTCATCTTGATCCTGAGTTGAAGAGTGAATACATTCTTTTGCATTCTATCACTAAACTAAAATGTAAAACTTTAGGACCATACGAATTTACAAGTAAATTCTATCAAACATGTAAAGATCTACTAAATCCAATATTAAATAATTTAGAATAATAGGCAAAGAAAAGATCCTACCAAACTTCTTTTATGAAACAAATGTGATATTTATACCTAAACCAGGAATAGTAAAAACAGAAAGAAAATTATAGACCCATTTCATTAATGAATATAGATATAAAAAATCCTAAATAAAATACTAGCTAAAAAATTACAATAATATATTAAAAATATTATACATTATGACCAAATGGGATTTATGCCAGGAATGCAGGGATGCTTTAACATAAGAAAACTATTAACACAATTGATTATGTCAATAATAAAAGTTTTTAAAAATCATGTGATTCTATCAATAGATGCTGAAAAAGCTTTTGATAAAGCACAATACTCATTTCTATTAAAAACACTTGAAAGTATAGGTATAAATGGATTTTTCCTAAAATTGATAAAAAGCATTTATCTTAAACCATCAACAAGCTTTATTTGTAAAGGGTATAAATTTCCCAGCAAGATCATGTGTGAAACAAGGATGCCTACTGTCACCAATATTATTGAATATTGTATGGAAAATCCTAGCAATAGCAATGAGAGAAGAGAAAGAAATAGAATGAGTCAGAATAGGGAATGAGGTAATAAAACTCTTTTTTGAAGACAGTATGGTGATGTATTTCAAAAATCCCAAAGACACAACTAAAAAGTTAGTTGAAACAGTAATTTTCTATTTAATTCAACAAGTCAAGTAAACAAGCATTTATTAAGTGTCTACTATTTGTCACATACTGTGCTAAGCACAAATGAAGACAAAAGATAGTTCCTGATCTCAAGGAGCTCAGAGTCTTATCGGAAAGACAACATGAAAGCAATTCTGTGCAAATAAGAAATATACAGTATAAATTGGGGATAACCAACAGAGGTAAGGCACTAGCATTAAAAGAGATTGGGAAACACTCCTTGCAAATGGCAGGATTTTGGCTGAGACATGTTAGGAGGTGAAGATGAGGAAGAGAGTGACAGGCATGTGGAACAACAAGAGAAAATGCCAAGCACAGGGAGACAGAGTGTCTAAGGAGAGGAACAGCAAAGGGTACAAAGGGAACAAAGACTGGAAAGGCAGGAAGCAGTCAGGATAGCTTTAAATAAAGTTTTACTACTTGCTTTGATAAATGTTTGCTTGCTATTCTGTTATTATCATTTGTGTAACAAGCATTTAGGGGAGGGGATGTAAACTAGCTGAGTAAGCTAACTCTTCCAGTCTGAAGTATATAGCCACAACCAATAAGGATAGTGGCTATTATCCTGAACCCCTAAAAGAGCTTCATAACCCTAGACTATATATGTCTGATGTGTTGTAGATAAATGTAATTCTGGCACAATACTCCTTTTGGAGATAGGAAAGTAGAGGAATGAAATCCCAACTGTGGCCCTCCTTCTGCTCTGCCCAAAGGTAGAAATTACATTAGATATTATATAGCTAGGGGCGGCCAGGTAGCACAGCGAATAAGAGCACCGGCTCCAGTGTTGAGAAGACCTGGAGATTGAATCCCGGGCTCAGACACTTAGCACCCACCCAGAAACACCTGGCCATGTAACCTTGAGCAAGTTACTTAACCCCAATTGCTTAGGGGCGGCCAGGTGGCTCAGCGAGTAAGGGCACCGGCTCCAGTGTCGGGATGACCCAGATCAAATCCGGGCTCAGATACTCAGCATCACACCCAGAAATAACTGGCCGTGTAACCTTGAGCAAGTTACTTAACCCCAATTGCTTTAAAAAAAGAAAAAAAAGATATTATATAGCTAAATATATACCTGCAATCAGGCCAACCCAAGACTCTTTTCAGTTATACTCTTACACTAAATATGATAGACAAAAACATTTCTTTATTGAGGGCAATGGAGATGGTGAGGATCAAGACGGGATTCCCATAGAAGGAAACCCTAGAGCTGAGCTCTGAAGAAAGTTTGGGATTCAGTAAAGTGGAAATGAGAAGGGAGTACATTCTAGCCTATGCAAAAGCACAGGTGGGAGATTGAATGTCTTATATAGGGAACGGTCAGTCCCAGGTATACTTCACACTCTATCCAGGCATATTCTTGCCATTGATCCCACTGTTGAACCCATGGCATCACCAGATCACCAGAAACCATACCCTGGAAGACTTAATTTGGAACTACTATTCTGTGACCCTGTAATGGTCACAGGATTTGAAGATCTTCTATGCCCCCTGTATTGCCAAGCTAAAAGCACTTAATTTCAAGTTCATAATTGTGTCAAGTATTAAGACGGAGAACTTGTGAATCCCACAGTGGATTCAGTCTATTCAGAACTTGTGAATTCACAGTGGATTCAGTCTAGATACAGAAAGGGGTGGGGCAGGGAGGAGCTAACACCATATATAAGGAGAGGCCCAGGTCCAAGAGGGAAGAGATTTTTGAGAACAGAACTTGTGATGGTAGAACTTCTTCTAAGAGCCAGCCAGAACTCCTGCTGAGGACTTCTGCCGAGTACTGCCAGGAATGAGAACTGCTGGGAGCTGGAACTGGTGGGAGTGAGTAGTGTGGAGGCTGAGCATCTACTGTGAGTGAAGAGAGGAGGATCTTTGCCTGAGGGAACCTGTTTTGTTTTGAAGGCTTGGGAATGTGGGTGTTCACTGCATTATATGTGTACCAACTCTGTGGCTACTGTAATGACTCTGACTTTCTGTTTTGGGGACTCAGCTTTCTGGTATTTGAATAAATGCTTTGGTTCTGCCCTCCATGTGGAGAGCCTGTTACATTTTGATTCACAACTACACCAGCATATTTATAGTCACTGTGGACATTGTGAATTTTGCATTGTTATTACAGACCCCCGTCCTGATTGTTGAGTCTGTGAGGACAAACTTACTATTTTTAGCTTGTTCTAGCTATTTTGCATCTTTGTTGATTTGATTTCCATTCCCCCTACCTTCTGCAACCTATCTTGTTCACATAACTTCCTGTTGTCCCTCCCCACTATATTTCTTCCTCGGGGAATTGTAATCAAATCAATATTTCCATAGCTACTAGAAAGGAAATGTGCCAGCCCTATGGTTTCACAACTCTAGCTCTGAGAACAGTAATCTAATCAATACTACCATTCCTAGAAAGGACAAGTAAATCAATTATTCCATGACTCCAATGAGTCTTAATTTCCATTTAAAAAAAAAAAAACTCTTCCCTGACTACCAGGCCATATTTATATGGTCTTCCTCAATTAAAATAAAAACTCTTTGAGGTCAAGAGCTATTTTGCTTGCTTATATTTGCAAACCCAGCTGCACAATATAGAGAAAGCAATTAATAAATTTTCATTCATTCATTCATTCCCTGGGAGACAGGCTTTGGACATAGCGAAGTTTGGGTCACTTACCCAGAAGTAATCACAGTAGCTCCATTCAGTAGGCTTCAACAACTGCTGCTCTGGCATTGTATCGGGATGTGGAAAAGTCACACAATTTATCTGAAAATGAAAAAGAGGAAAAAGCTTTACCAAATGGTGAAGAAAGTGTAGGAAACACAAACAAAACACTAGAAAGTTTCCTGAACACTCTTTAGAAGGTCATGTTGACTCTAACCATTAGACTGACAAAGATGACAAAGGAGAAAGTCAATATTGAAGGGGTTGTGGAGAGATTAGCATACACGAACACAGCGTTGATGTAGTCATGAATTTGTCCAACTATACTGGAAGGGAATTGGAATTTTGCTTAAAAAGTAAGTAAAATGTTCATAATTTTGACTCACAGATCATACTAGAAGGTACATATCTCATGGAGAATTAAAATAGAAAAATCCCATATTCACCCAAATAGTCAAAGCTATACTTCTTTGTGGTTGCAAAAAAAAAAAAAATAGAAAACAAATTAATGGCTACTGATTGAAGAATTAGCTTGACAAATTTTGGTATATGAACTGTGCTATAGGAAACAATGACTATGAAGACTGTGGAGAAGCATGGGAAGAGGGGAAAAGAAAAAAGCTTTTATATACTGCCTACTATGTGCTAGGCACTGTGCTACAGAGTTTATTCATACCTCATCTGATACAACTTTGTGAAGTTATATTATATGTCATATTATTATATATTATACTCATTTTACAGTTGAGGAAACTGAGGCACAAAGATGTTAAATGATTTGACTAGAATCCCACAGCTAGCGTCTGAGACAAAATTTGAGAGTAATAGCTAACATTTATATAGTGCTTACAATGTGGTAGGCATTGTGCTTAGTGCTTTACAATTATTATCTCATTCTGTCCTCACAACAACTCTGGGAAATAGGTGCCATTATCATCTTCATTTTATATTTGAGGAAACTTGGGTAGACAGGTTAAGTGACTTGCCCAGGGTCACACAGTTACTAAATGTCTAAGGTTAAATTTGAACTTAGTTCTTCCTGATCCTAAGCACAGTACCACCTAGTTGCCTTAAGACAACATGCCGATGCAGAATGAAGTAATCAAAATCAGGAAAACAATTTTAAGAAATAAGCGTTTGTGTGTGAGTAGACAGATAATGTGTGCATATCTATGTGTACATATGTAGAGACACACACACATACACTATATGCACACACACACAGAATGATAATATAAAAGGAAAGAACAAGAGACTAGATGCTGTTCATAATAATCAAATGTGCTTTTAGAAAAGAATTGAGGAAATGGGCTTCTTTCTCTTTGCAGAACTGGAGGACTATGGATGTGGAATACTGCATAAACAATCAGATGTGATAGAGGTTGATCATATTTTGCTTGACTGCTTTGTTTTCTGCTACTTTTACTCCCTATTTGATCTCATGGATAGATGAGAGGGGATAGAGAATATATGTGGAAATGAAGGTAGTAGAAAAATAAAATAGTTTTAAAAAATAATATTTAAAAAATATCTCAGCAAATAGAGGGTAAACTTAAATCTGTCTTCAGTGAAGCAGCATTGAAATCATAAGCATCACAATAATCTTATAATACAGATTCGAGTCAACGCCTTTTGGCCTTCTTAACTTTCCTAGGATATTTCCCTACATTGACTATTCTCTCCTTTGGAGACAGACAGCCTTGACATCCCCAGATGGGCTCAGTCAATTACCCTGAAAATTACAAATGCCTTCCTTACTCCAGATTACAATTTATATTACTTAAAAATTAAAAGTTAAAATCAGTTAACAGTGGAGACAAGCTTGGGGGCCTCAGGGATACAAAGCAATACAGGTCTGAAATGAAGCAAAATTCAGGTTTCTAGATAAGAAAGGACAAAATTCTATGCATGGATGACAGGATCTGGGTACACATTAAAGCTTCTATTGAGTCAGTCAATAAGCATGTATTACGTATCTAACTGAGAAGCACTTTTACCAGTCTATAGCCAAATAAGTAACCTCCTTCTACCATAACTCAGATCTGACTATTTTTGGAAAAGTATCTATAGGTCCATTCCAACTGGGAGTGATTATGTGATATGAAGAATGGAATGGATAGATATCCCGTTGATATCTGGAAGCAGTGTGGTTCTACTAAGGATTCTCCCCATCACCGTGGGTAGATGATGGATGGGCAGATGTTGCACCTTAATGTTGACCCCAAAGGAGAATGGCAGGCAGAGGGTGTCCCAAAGCTTCAGCTGCCTGGATCACTAGCAAAGCCACATTCAAATGTCCTGTATTGTTTCTTCTTTTGGAGCCCCTAATTAAGTTCTTCACTGTACCACTGACTTCTGAGAGAGTTCAAATTGTTCCAGAATCTTCATCTTTCTTTTCTTCTTAGGAGGGATCCTTTTCTTTCTGAGGTCTCTCAAAGTACTTTGTATTTTTCCAAAAAATATGTAAAACAATTATTTGTGCACTTGTTTTATCATCCCTACTTCAATTCCTTAAGTGTTGGGACCTTATCATATTTACACAATGCCTTGCATATAGTATGGATACATAAATACTTTAAAAATTGAACTGAATTCAAAGTAGTCAGGGCTCTTGAAAGGAAAGAATATGCATTTATTAAGCACCTATTATGTGCCAGGCATTTGGTGGGGGGCAATGGAGGTTAAATGACTTGCACAGGGTCACATAGCTAGCAAATGTCTGAGGCTGGATTTGATGTCGGATCTTCCTGACTCCAGGGCCAGTGCTCTATCCACTGTACCATCGAGCTGTTCCAGACATTGTTTTACATATACTATCTAATTTGATCTCACAATGACTCTGGAAGGTATTATCCTCATTTTATATTTGAGGAAACTCAGACAGACAGGGATTAAGTCACTCACCCAAGGCCTTGAAGGTAGACAGAGATGCTAGGAGATAGAGATGAGGAGGGTGAGTGAGTATTCTAGGCATGGCGAATAGCTAGTGAAAATACCTGTTTCAGAAGATGGTGTGTCTTACTCAAGAAAAAGCAAAAAAGCCAGTACTGCCAGATGATGGAGTAAGTGGAAGAGGGGGTAGGGTATAAGAATATTGGAAAGGTATGTTTTGGGGAGCAGGTTCTAATGGGGTTTGAATGCTAAACAGAGGATTTTATGTTTGATACTGGCAGACTGAACAGGAATAGAAAGTTATTTACACATATCTTTTACATATATATAACCTGAATATGGTACTTAAAAAAATCCACAGAAAAACAAGCCTATGTATAGGGATATAGAATCATCACCCAAAAAATGTAGAAAAGCAGAAATAATAAACATTGTCATTTGCTGGTCAATACTAATAAAAATTATATTCAATAAATGATCCTTAAAAGCAAGGGTTAAAAAAAATCTGAAGACTAAATAACAATTCTAACGAGCTAGTGAGTCAAAGAACAAATTATAGAAACAATAAAATACTTCATCAAAGAAAATGACAGTAACAAGATAGTAAATCAAAACTTATGAGATCTATTTAAAGCAGTTCTTAGGGGAAAACTTATTATCTCTAAACACTTTCATCAACAAAAGAAAGAAAGATGAACAGGCCATAGTTTCTGGTTTTTTGCATATGTAGTCTTTAAGAGCAGCACTTATCAGAACTTGCCTTGGAGACGGTGGGATCCAGGGTAACAAAGATCATGGGACCCCTGAGAATGGAATTTGAGGAGGGAAACTGGGGTTGGAAATGGTGGGGCCTTGAATAGGTGGGACATATGAAAAGGAGCTCATAGGTGAAGGGGGACATAACTTTCCCATCATTCCTAGGGCCAACAGAAACCTTCACTATAGACTGATGGTACCAGAGGTGAATATCAGTCAACTTTCTAAATATGTAGTTCTCCAAATAATAATAATAAACATTTATAAAGAGCTTCATGGGGTAGCTTGGTAGAGTGTCAGGCCTGGAGTCAGGAAGACTCACCTTCTTGAGTTCAAATCTGGCTTCAGACATTTACTAGTTGTGTGACCCTGGGCATGTCATTTAATCCTGTTTGGGTCAGTTTCCTCATCTATAAAATGAACTGGAGAAGGAAATGGCAAACCACTCCAGTATCTTTGCAAGAAAACCCCAAATGGAATCATGAAGAGTTGGACATAATTTAAAAACAACAGGACAACAAGAATAAAGAGATTTAAGATTTACGAAGTGCTGCACATTCATTATCTCATCTGATTCTTGCAACAATCATGTGAGGTAGGCACTATTATTACCGTCATTGTACAGATAAGGAAACTGAGACTTGAGGTTTAAAATTACTTACTCAGGGTCACATTGCTAGCAAGTTGTTAGTTTAGATTTGAACTTGGGTCTTCCTGGGTCCAAGTCCAGTGTTCTTAGTCAACTATGCCACCTAATTGCCTAGAGAGAGCTAAATCTGAGAGATTTCTGGCTCCCAAAGACAGTTAATTTTCTCAATAGACTAAAGAGAACATGTCATTTTAAAATGAGCAGAGTTCCTTCATCACCTTGTGGTTATGCCTAGGGACTATACTTATTCAAAGGATGTACAGAACCTCTGTCTTCTATTCCTTCTCTTCATCCCTTTTACTCTTTCTCTAATTATCTCTCCCCTGACCTCAATCAGAGTAAAGGAATAATGCTTCCATACCAACCTCACACTAAAACATATTCTACTAAATTAGTTAAATCTAGCTATCAGCAGCAGGTAGGAAGAACAGAGATATTTAATCATCAGACAAGCCTCTATGGTCTCATCCAATTCACCATCACTCATCTATGGGGTGGGAATTGGGAGGAAAACTAAGTCTGGCCTGGAACTTACTAAAGAACCCTCTTTTTACTTAAAAGTGCTGTTTCTGGCCCAGGGGCAAGTTTAGAACAATTCCATGAATAGTCTATAACATTTCAACATATTTTTGAATGGAAAAGGACATTATATTTACTTTTTCATTTAGAATACCCCATTCTTAAACAGGAATTCCCTCTCCAACATCCCTAACAAATGGTCATTTAATTTCTATTTGAATACCTGCAGTGAATAGAAACTAATTCCTGAAATATTAGTGAATTCCTAATCTATTTTCCAGTAGCTCCAATTATTAGGAAGTTTGCTCTTATATGAAACTAAAATATGCTTCTCTAACAATTTCTTTTTTTTTTATTTTTATTATTATCTTTTTAAAGCAATTGGGGTTAAGTAACTTGCTCAAGGTTACACGGCCAGTGATTTCTGGGTGTGGTGCTGAGTATCTGAGCCCGGGATTCGATCCAGGTCATCCCAACACTGGAGCCAGTGCTCTTACTTGCTGTGCTACCTGGCCACCCTAAGCAATTGGGGTTAAGTAACTTGCTCAAGGTTACATGGCCAGGTGTTTCTGAATGGGTGCTAAGTGTCTGAGCCCGGGATTTGATCTCCAGGTCTTCTCAACACTGGAGCTGGTGCTCTTACTCGCTGTGCTACTTGGCTGCCCTGCTTCTCTAACAATTTCAAACTACTGAACCATCTTCTAGGGACAAGGACAAGTCTAATCCTTCTTCCAATATGAAATTACTTCAAATATGCAAAGATGGCTACCATAGCTTCTACATTTTCTCTTCTTTAGCCTAAATATCCTTAGTTTCTTTAATTATTTTAGATGTCAGTCAAATAAATGACTTTACTGACAGCTAATCCAATAGAAAGAACCCGGGCAAAAGGAAATTCTGAGAAATGTATCAGAACATTCAAGTGGACTAACTTCTAACCATGAATTGTCTCACCTCTCAAAAACTTCAGTACTCAACAAACTTCTGTGTTTGTTGGTTTCAGAGATACTGCCATCATGATTAAGGACTGTCCCAGGGAATCTTTTTTAAAGGGATACCCCCAAAGAAATTGTAATCTTGGCAGAAGAAGAGTTCATTGAGAACAGAAACCCTAGCTTGAAGGAAAAGTAAGCCATTGGGTTACTAGGCTGCTTGAGTGTCGGTGTTGGGAAGCACAACTCTGGGAGACTCTGAGGTAAAAGTGTAACTGAGTCCAACATAGCTTTGTACCTTATGGGTAATCAATGAGGCTGAAATGGGGGCATTATGTTTCACTATCTGATAAAGTACAAAGTTGGAGAAGAAAAAGTAACAATATTTCCCTGCTATTTATATATGGAGACTTTTCCCATCACCCACTAAAACTCCTTTTCTGTATTATTCACATTAGCTTGGGCTGTGTCTCCTTTGCAGGTGTCACTTTCATGGTAGAGCTCCCATCTCCTTTACAAATGAAGCTTTCTATTCCCTGACAAAATCAATCAACTTAAGATCTAGAAGAGACCTTATTGCCTATCTACTATCAAAATTAATTCCATGCAAAACAACGTGAAGACTTCCAATGAGGAGGAACCCAGTAATTCCTGAGATAGCCCATTTATACCTGTGTCTCAGACTCCCTTTCTTCCTTTAAGACACAGCTCAAACATCTTCTTTTTGCATGAAGCCTTTCCTGATTCTACCCAACTGCTGGATTCTTCTCTTAAAAACTACCTTGTATTTAACTTTGTATATATTGATATTTATTCTCATTTTGTTTATACTGTATTGTTGTTGAATGGTTTTACAGTCACGTCTGACTCTTTGTGACCCCATTTGGGGTTTTCTTTTTTGTTGTTGTTGTTTTGGTCTTTTTTTTTTTTTTTGAGGGGAGAAGGCAGGGCAATTGGGGTTAAGTGACTTGCCAAGGTCACACAGCTAGTAAGTGTTAAGTGTCGAAGGTCAGATTTGAACTTAGGTTCTGCTGACTCCAGGGCTGGTGCTCTATTCACTGCGCCACCTAGTTGCCTCCATTTGGAGTTTTCTTGGCAGAGATACTAGATTGGTTTGCCATTTTCTTCTTTTACAGATGAAGAAATGGAGGCAAATGTAAGGTAACAGGGTTGTTACTTGTGTAGAGTCACACAGCTAGCAAGTATCTGAGGCCAGATTTGAATTCAGGAAGATGAGTCTTCCTGACTAGGCCCAGTACTCTAACCATTGTGCCATCTATGCAGCTTATACTATACATTTATTTCTTTTTCCCATTAGACCATAAGTTCCTTGTGAGGAGGGATTGTCCCTTTCTTTGTACTTTTATGTCTGGCACCTTAGCAAAGTACATAGTAGATACTGAATAAATGCCTGACTGATAGCCCATTCCACTTTTGAAAAGCTTTAATTTCTTTTTGTAACTTATATTCACCCAACCTCCCAGCCTTCATGTTTGGGGCAAAATAGTTCAAATCATTCTTCTTCTGCATGACAGCCCTTCAAATACTTAAAAAAAAAAACTACCATGTTCTCACTGTATCTTCTCTTCTTCATGTCCTTCATATGATGTGGACATTATATGATCTTCTATAATATGGACTGAAGGCTCTTCATCAGCCTGGTTTTCCTCTTCTGTATACACTGTAATTTATCAATGTATAATCTGCTGTGAAGTCTTTGGTTGAACTCAGTCTTTCAGATGTGGTCTGACCAGATGAGGTTACAGGTACCTCATCACCACCTTATTCCTAGAAAATATGCCTCTTTTTTAATTGCACTGGCTTTTGTGGCTGGCATAACCACATTGTTGATGCATAATAAGCTTGTAATTCATAAAAAAAAACCTTTTTTTTTAGACAAACACCATTCAGACAAATGCTTCCTCTAACTCATCTTGTATTGCAAAATAATTTTTTTAAAAATTCAGATGAAGGGGTGGCTAGGTGGTGCAGTGAATAGAGCACTAGCCCGAGAGTCAGGAGGACCCGAGTTCAAATCCAGCCTCAGATGTGTAACACAAAAAACTGGTCGTGTGACCTTGGGCAAGTCACTTAACCCCAACTGCCCTTTCAAAAAGGTAAAAAAAAAAATTTCAGATGTGAGAGACTTCACATTTATCCTAATTACATGTGAGATTCAGCCTGATGTTTTATACTGCTAAGATCTTTTTGGAAGAATATAAGTTATCCAGACTTTTAGCCTTTTTTTAGACTCAGCCTTTTTTCATTCTTACCCCTTGGGTCCTGAGCTCTAATAAGTGAGCTTTCACCTATGTCCTGCCAGAGGTGATAAACTAAAAATGAAGAATGAAGGGATGGCTAGGTGGCACAGTGAATAGAGCATGGGCCCTGAAGTCAGGAGGACCTGAATTCAAATCTAGCCTCAGACACTGTACACTTACTAGCCATGTGATCTTAGACAAGTCACTTAACCCCAATTGCCCCTCCAAAATAAAAAAAAGCAAAAAATAAAAATAAAAATGAAGAATGACACATTTTTTGGACACAGTCAATGTGGTAATTTGTTTGGCTCAACTATGCTCATTTGTTATGAGAGTTTTGGGGGGGGAGGGGTAGCCAAGGGTTATGATTGATAGAATGCAGAACTTGAATCAGAAAGACCTGAATTAAAATCCTGCCTCGGGTACTTACTAGCTGTATGACTCAGTAAGTCATTTAAGCTCTCTAAGCCTCAGTTTCCTAATCTGTAAAATGGAGATAATAAATATCAAATAAAATAAAATGCTTTTCAAACCTTAACATGATATAATAAATAAGCATTCTTTTTTTTTCATCGTTTTTTGGGGGGGGTGGTTTGAGGACGGTAAGTGGGAGAAAATAAATGCTTGTAAAAATTAACAAATTAATTTTTAAAGTGAGCTTTAATTTCTCTGAACAAGGCCACTGCACCACTCTCTGGCGAGCTCCAAGCTGCTTGGGTGCTCCTCTATCTCACATTCTGCCACCTTTGTCCAACTCCAACAACCATCACATCTTTCCAACAAAAGCTCCATTACAGGTGTGGTCATCCCCCATTCTAATGCTTGAGGAGTTTCACTTGCATTTGTATTGCCATTCCTTACTATAGTGCATGGCACAGTAGTATGCCCTTAATAAATGCTCATTCATTCATTCAATTCTAGTTCTAAAAGGACTGTTCTTTCTTGTCATCAGAAAAGATGAAAAATCCTTGCAGAACATTTCCCTGCCCCCAGCCTAGCATTCTACAGCAGATTTCATCACAGCACTATGCTTCACAAACACAGCACTATTCTTCTCCCACTGCCATCCCCAGTGCTTAGAGGCAGCCAGGAGTCAGAGGGAGTTCCCTTTGGTAGTGTTTCCCCTAAGAGTAAAGACTCTTAAATGAGAAAGGGTTTGCAGAAAGATAATCAATGGTAATGACCAACTGCAAATCACAGGCAGGTTGCATTACTGACCTACTTTCAGAGTATGTGAAAATAGATTTTTGAGATTGCTGAGGCTTACAATTATGGCCTGATCTGGACTTCTGTCCTTGGCAAAATAACCCATTCCCATTTCAGAAGACAAGATGGAAATAAGGCTATAGAATGGGTGTATGCTGAGAAAAGAGAGTGTAGAGGATGCTTCAAAGGCCCATAATAGGTAACTGGGCTTACCAGCTGAAGTCTTCTCTACTCCATGGTCACTTGACCCAATTTATTGTTTCTTTTAGTCAAAAGGTTCAATGCTACCAATGGCCACCTTATTCCCTCTTCAAGAGAAAATTATTAAATAAATATAGCCATGGTACAGTAGAAATGGCAAATAGATTTGTAGTCACAGAACCTTAGTTCAACTCTCTACTCTGTTGCTTACTATTCAAGGGAACTTGAGTGTGTCATTCTCTGGTCCTCAGTTTCTTCATCTGCAAAATTAGGGAATTGGGTTAGATAATATTTAATAATTAATAATAATAATAATAAAGTGCCCACTAGCTATGAGTATACTACAAATCCTACAATTGTCTATAATTTGGCCAATGGAAGGAATGTATTACATAGTCCCACTTTACCTGGGCTATTTTTTACAGAGACCGAGAACTACTGAAGACACAAGCTCAGTGATCTGGCAGTGAAAGCAACTGGTGATCCTGCACAGACCATTCATCTTTTTAGGCCCAGCTAAGACCAAAGTTCAAAAATAAAAATCTCCATGGAAATTTTTACTGCCACATAAAAATCTCAAACAGAGAGAAAGTGGCCTTGATTTATAATAGTGATAATGAAAGGTTAGAAAAGTGGCTCTTGTTTGTTATTATTCCTTTAGTCATCTGGATGCAGGAAGAATTAGTTTTTGCCAAATGGTGTTTGCCTGCCATCAGTGCCAGCCAATCTTATGGGCTCATTCTACCAGCACCAAACTCAATAGTGATGCAAAAGGAATGACAACAGAAATCAAGAGAATCCCTTGGCTACATATCACCTTTCCTGTTACTCTCCAACTCCTGCTATGTATAACATGGACTTTACACAAATTCAAGTTCACACACAGTTTGAAACCTCTTCAGGCCTAAGCTAGGAGGCATATAGGGAACCACGATGAATAAGGTGATTGTAAATTCCACTCTTTGTATTGAGGCCCTACACCTGGTACTCAGAGCCACCATTACCCATATACACTGAATAGCCTTTGGTTGGTCAGACTTGGGTTACTTGGGCTCTTAATCCTTTGTTCTTCAGGCTTTAAGTGGTTAGGCAGCCACTTATTCATTTTCCAAAGACAACTGTACAAGGGCTATATCTGACAGACAACCAATAGTTGGACATTTAGGATATCCTGGTTTGGGGCAATTTTCTCCTTTTTTCCCTTAGTGGGTTTACTGCCTTCTATCCTAGAGAGGGAAATGAAATAGAGTCAAGGATTGATGATAGAAAGTCTTGTATAACTTGAGTGTGTCGGAGACCAGGAGAATTTCCTGGAGAGCACTGGACCTCTAATAAAAAGATCTGAGTTTGAGTCCTGTCTCTAACAATTACCATCTATGTGTCCAGTGGTAATTGATTTAACCTCTTCCAAGCTGCTGCTGACCTCAGTTCCACAATATTCTTTAAGGAAATGAACAAACTAAGACTCATTGGGCCTGCTGATATGCAATTATTTTGAAACTGTCAGCAAAAGCGAACAGGAAACTGAATGTGGAAGGAACTCCCTCATATCAATGAAGGAAATCCTGTGGGATCATTCAGAAACTCAGTTCTGTTTTAATGGATTCTAAGGGAACTATGACAATGCCATCTTATAGAAGATTTCTATTTAACCCCCTAGGATTCATTTTCTCATTTTAAAAGACTTAAAAAGACCACATATTTACATTCACTAAACTCACTCACAATTGGACAGTGACAGAATTCTTTTGCCCACTTTGAAAATCCATTCTCATCCTTTCCCCACACTGTAGATAGGTGTCAGGAGCTCCCAGAGAGCTGGAGTCCAAGCAAAGAAATTCATTTACTGACTGCTTCAGACAGTCTTTAGTAGATCAATCCTTGTTTGTTTTCTGTCATTGAGGAATACATCTATAAAGAGAGTGTCAACTCTGTTGGACAGATGTTACACGATCCTACTGTCAGCTTTTTATCATTTTGCTTCTGGCTCCCAGGGATTCTATTCTCAGAAGGAATTTTGCTGTTTTCCCTGAAGTTATCCTGCACAAAAGCAACTGTGCAGCTCCTGTAATTTAAACATCATTTCAATTAGGCACATTCCACCCCCTTCCTCTAATCTTTTCATGCCTTTTGAACAAGTCCTTTCCTGGTGCCTACCTTTTAAAATGGCTTCTTTTTAAAATTACAACCACGGTTCAGGTATGTCAGAAACAAAAATGAAATGTCGAAAGGAAAAGATATAGGAGAAAAAAGAAACAAAAAAACTTTGGTTAAATCTGTGTCTTGGAACTTCCCTGTTCTGTGCTACTGCCTACATTATCATAGAGACCACTCTGCTCATGCCATCAATACTGACCAAGGCAGTTAGTACTTACTGTGATGGTGCTTTCCTTGCTCTGTTTCTTGCCTGGAGATGGAGACCCTGGGTTCTGGCAAGAAAGGAAAGAAGCATCATCAAAGCTGTTCTCCATATTTGGCATTTTTTGCATCCTGATTTTCAGAGGAGGAACGAATGCCTAAGCCTGGTGCCAAGAAAGCCCACTATATTTAGTTTAACTCCTAAGTTGCCATGCCCAGGATAATGGAAGACAGTACCATACAGCTCCCATCTTAGCTCACTGAAGCAAAGATAGAGTGCTACTTATTAAGGCAATTCACTCAAACCAGGTCTCTACCTACTCTTATAATCAGATTGTGATTTGGGGAGTTAACCCTTCAGCTACCTTTAACTACTCTGCTATTGTCTCTGCTACATGATACCAATAGAATCCACTGAGGACTGCATCCTTTGCATTGTGAATTTAGTAAATGGTTTCTTCTGAAATATCCAGGTTTGAGGATCTGGAAAAATACTACGAGCAATATAATTCAGAATTCAGATTTCTTTGCTGTCTCTCTCTGAATTCAAGTGAACCATAAGTGATTTTTAGTTAAGCAATTTTCAGTTTTTGTTCAGCTTATTTTACTTCTTTCTTATTTTCTTCCTTTTCCCAGGAAGGAAGCCATAGTCCCTGTCACTTTGAGCTCACAAATCTCCTAGGTGATCCCCAAGGTCCTTGTATTTTAAGGCTTGGATAAGAAGGAATTCTCAGACCAAAGTCAAAGTGATATTTCCTGGTAGCACAGGTCACAGAGGATGGCTAGAAACTCAGTTTTGGGACGTTTTAAAAATCCAATCAATGTGTAAGTGACTGAATATAATCAGGTTTCTAGAGTAGGACTTTTAACAACAATTTACTGCTTTGAATATTTTAGTAGTAAGAATAAGATAAAATATTGGACAACATTACACATTTATCTAATGCCTTCATGCTTTCTTTTTTCTTTTATTGGATGGGGAAGAGATGGCAAGGCGAGGATTGCAGGTATTTATTTTACAGACAAACTAGGGGTCAACAAATATTTGATAATGTAAATTGTACTACATAAAAATCATGACATATAAGGTGCAATGAGAAACAAATAATATATATGTATATATACATATACATATTACATATACACATGTGTACACATATACAATATTCTATATATCATTTTAAGGGCCCTGGGAGGTAGGTGTTATTATTATACCCATTTTACAAATGAGGAAACTGAGGCTCACAGAGGGAAAGGGACTTACCCAAGTTCATACCACTATCAAGATTATATCTCAGATCTTCCTAATTCTCAGGCTCACACTATATCAACTATAATGCTTCATTCCCCAAAATGAAATACTTTCTTCTTTCAAAGATTTTACATTCTATTTGTGGGATATGTGTACATAAATAATTACATTTAAGGTAATTTGAACACTACTAACAACTAGGTAAGCCAGGCAAGACTGCCAGTATGAGGTAGCAGCTGAGTTGAGCCTTGAAGAAAGCATATTTCAGGCATGGGGGACAGCCTATGAAGTAAAACAGAGAAAAGGAGATGGAACACTGGGTTTGGGAAGCAGCTAGTAGACTAGTTTGACTATAATGTGAAATAATTGTGTAATGTTAGTTCCTAGACAGACTATGGAGGGCTTTAAATGCTCCAAAGAAGAGAGTTTGCATTCTATCTTAGAGATAATAGGTACCCGCCGAAGATTTCTGAGCAGGGTAGTGACCTGGTCAGTTCTATGTCTTAGAAAGATGAATTCAACCACTGTTGAGGACAGGCTATTCCAATAGTCCATAGGACACATGATGAAGGGCTGAATTAGAAGAGTAGTCTTATAAAACGGAAAAAAGGGGACAGATACAAAAGATATGTAAAGGATGGATAAGGCTTGGCAACTGATTGGATATTGTTAGGTAGGAGGGAAGAGTCTAGGTTGAGCCAAGACACTGAGATAATGAATTTGGGAGACTAGAGATCATATTCCCATCAGAAATAGCAAAATTTGGAAGAGGAACATGTATGGAGGAAAATAATTGAGTTCCATTTTAGGCATGTTGAGTTTGAGATATTGATAGGACTTCTAAGTAGCATGTCTAGCATGCAGCTGGTGATGTAGGATTAGCATTCAGGAGAGAGGTTAGGGCTGGATACATAAATATTTGGACAAGACAAATCACTTGCTTAGAGAAGCTGATGAGATCACTTAGAAAAAGAATACATAAGAAGAAGAGAAAATGACCTTGGGGTACACTCATGCTTATAGGGTAGGAGATGAATGATGATCCAGCAAAGGAGACTGACACAGAGCATTGAAATAGGTAAGAGTAAACATAGAAGATAAGTGTCATGGAAGCCAAGGGAGGAGAGTACCCAGGAGTAAAGGGGATAGTCAATAATACCACAGTTGCAGAGAAAGTAAGATCAGGACTGAGAAAAGGTCATTGGATTTTTCAGTTAAGAGAGAACAGCTTCAGTTGAGTGATGGAAGTCAGAAAGTTGCAAGGGGTTAAGAAGGTAATTGGATAGTTACTACTGCACAAAGCTATTGCAAAGCTTAAAAGAGATAATTTTGCAAAACATTCAGCAAAGTATCAGATATGCACACACATATATATTTAAAGAAATGAGTAGGAGGCAAAAAATGAAGGCAACTAATGTTGATGACTCTTTCTAGGAGTTTGGCTATGAAAAAGATAGGAGATATAGGATAAGGAAAATAATGGGAGTTTGGAATTGTGGGAATAATGTCACTATGCACAATGAGTTCAGTAACATAAAGGTAAAATGTAAAAATATGCATAGCCACTCTTTTGGTGGTATGAAAAACCTGGAAACCAAGTGAGTACCCACCAGGCTGAACAAGGGGTAAACAAAATGAGACACATAAATTTAATAGGATATTTCAGTGAAGAAGTACTAAATATGAGGAAGTCAGACAAATGTGAGAATGCTTCTAGGAACCAATGCAGAACAAATTAAGAAGACCCAGGAGAATACACAATTACTGTCATAAAGTAAAAGAAATCAACATAAAAAGGCATCCAAACTCAGATTAATTGCAATGACCAATGACAGTTGTTTGAATATTAATATCATCATGTCTTTCCTTGGTCTTCTTTTCCTGAGGCTAAACATCTTCAGTTCCTTAAAATGTGTCATAATTGACAGTTTCCAGACTTTCTGAAACCTTAAACATTGCACACTGAAAGCCTTTTAGGTTGTTAATATTTTTCTTAAAATCTAAAAGTGAACGCTATACTCCAAGTAAAAATAAAAGCTCACATTTAAATAAAGCTTTAAGGTTTGCAAAGCACTTTCTTCAAAGGAAGCATTAACACAAGTATTATTATCTCCATTTCAGAGATGAAGAAACTGAGACACAGAGAGGCATAACAGAATGAATAGCAAAAAATGCTGGGCTTGGAACTGAAATCCTGTTGTACAGGCCCTGAATCCTATGACTTTTCTATTCTATTAGGTTAATTTGACTGAAGCAGATGTTGTGAAGTCATCACTTCTTGTGATTTAGACACCAAAGTTGGAGGGTCTATTGGAGTAGAATATTGCAGGCACTGTTAGAAGGTTGATATACTGGTTAATTTTGCTAAACTGCTTTTTGCTTGCTTGCTTTTTAAAAAAAATCATTGTGTAAGGCACCATCCTCTTCAAAAGGAGTAGATTAATGCTGAAAAGAGCATGAAAATACTTTGGGGGAAAAATATGGATATATCAAGTGGTAGAGGATGTAAGATAGTATCTTTGATGAATGAATATTTTGATGCCTAAAAATAGTATGAAAATAAATATGGCTTAAAACTGCTGCAAATCTGCATATGACAAAACAGTTTTCAAGTGGAATTTGAGCAGTGTTATATAGAAAATGAACTGTGATGTAAAGATAACAACTCAAATCACCTTGTGATGAATGTAGAATTATGCCTCATTTGTATGTGAACAATTTTGATGGTTTACAGGGGGCAGAGAAATAACTTTTATTTATTAAAATTAGAAAAAAAAATGTACAGTTTCAAAGACACAAAATGAGATGGAAGACCATGTTAAGTAAGAACTTAGAACTGCAGGGCATTGTGATCTCTCAGCTAATCTGTTTTAAGACTTAAGAGAGTAAACCTAAAAAGCGAGAAATTATACTATTATTGGGAAACAGTTATAATTTTAAAAGAATCATTAATTATTCAGGAGAGATTTGTTGAGTCGCTGCCTTTTAAGTGAAAGATACAGCACTAAATGACAGGAACCTCTTCCTTAAGGTATCAAAAATTACTGAAGATAAGTATATAGGTTCCCAAAGTGGGCTATACTGCCCAGAGGGGGTGCTGGAATGATGGGGGGAGGGCAGTAGTAGCCTCAGGTGCAATTGGGGGACATTGAATAAAAATAAGGGTTAGCCTAACCTAACTCCCAGGGGGTGCTGAGTAATTTTTTTTTTTTTTAAGGCAGTAGGCCAAATAAGTTTGGGAACCTCTGGGAGTCTAGAGTTTGAAGCTGGTAAAGTGTGGAAATTGAATAATACTTCAGAAGACTTAGGGCAGTGAAAAAAAAAATTTTTTTTTTATCAAACCTGCTTGAAGAGACAAATAACAGTTAACAGAAATCATTAGCTATATAATTCCTGGTTGGTTGGACAGAGGCTCAATCACATTGAATAAGAGCTTCAGTTCTAGTTAATCCTCTTCAGGAAGTTGGAGAGTGGTAGAAGTACCTGTTATTCTTTGCTGTTCCATTCTGGCTTGAGAAGAAAAATAAGAATGGAGAAAGAAAAGTTTTACAGATTCTATATAAAGAGAGAAGCTGAGGGGCGGCCAGGTAGCGCAGTGAGTAAGAGCACCGGCCCCAGAGTCAGAATGACCTGGGATCTAATCGGGGCTCAGATATTAGCACCACACCCAGAAATAACTGGCCATGTAACCTTGAGCAACTTACTTACCCACAATTGCTTTAAAAAAAAAAAAAGAGAGAAGCTGAGCTTCAACTGGACAGTACAGAATTTTGGTAAGAAAAGGTTTGTTTGCCTGATTCAGAGAGTCAGTTTGAGATATTTTGTTATAAGTTCATTTTGCTACAATTATTTTGGACGATACAGCATCCTGTATTGAATATACACTGTATTCCTATAAATGAATACCTACTGAGGTGGGTCTGTAGTGCCTTTGGAGAGCCAGCTATATGAGCTCTGTGCTATGGCTTAAAGGGAATTGTTAGCTAAATTAATAGTGCAACACTTTCCCAACATACTTTAAGGGTGATTTGAAGTTGAAAGAGGGGGCATCCAGGTAGCACAGCGAGTAAGAGCACCGGCTCCAGTGTTGAGAAGACCTGGAGATTGAATCCCGGGCTCAGACACTTAGCACCCACCCAGAAACACCTGGCCGTGTAACCTTGAGCAACTTACTTAACCCCAATTGCTTAGGGGCGGCCAGGTGGCTCAGCGAGTAAGAGCACCGGCTCCAGTGTCAGGATGACCTGGATCAAATCTGGGCTCAGATACTCAGCACCACACCCAGAAATAACTGGCCGTGTAACTTTGAGCAAGTTACTTAACCCCAATTGCTTTAAAAAAAAAAAAGTTGAAAGAGACTGCAAATGCTATTATGGGCTGGGAACAAAAGAAGAGAATGGATTTTGCTTACTGAGGATCAGAATGGAAGCAGATGTGAGAGGTGACTTCATGTAGTACTGCTATTCCTGAATGGACCAATAACATCAAGGCCTGCATTCCCAGAGCTGTAAACTGCCTTGAACACACATATGATTGATTCCCTGCCAGGTTGCTATAAATGTGTGCCTACTCTCCCTTACAGATACTGAATGAATTGGTTGAGAGAGTGTGACCCAGATCTGTGTAACATATTTTATTATTCACAAATTTGCTTTAATATATATGTCATCCTTGATGCTATACTATAGAAAAGAAGTAAGTCCTTATGTTTAAGATCTAAAAGTGTTATCATTATGAGTAGCTGGGTTGAGTAAAAAGGAAAGGCATCAGCTGGAGTACAAGAGCTAAGGTAGTGAGTAGCAGGATTATATTTCCCCTACAATAAGTTTAACCCTTAGAGTCCTGAGAGAATGAATATAATAACAATGTGCTGCTGGTGGTCCTTCTCTGGGAAACTGTCTGCTGCTGTAAGAGTAGATCAGAGTGAGCAAGCCAGTCCAGAGAATGAGTATATATCTATATACCTATGTGAGAGATTTGAGGAGTTATAGTGTGGGTGACTATTACATGGTTTCAATGATTATATTAATTACAAAGGATGGCTTGCTAAGCAGGGGAGGGATATATTTAGAAAGTTCAAAAATAAAAGATGCCAATAAATTTTTAAAAAAAATTATTCGTATTTTTTCACGATGTTCTTTTTTAAGCAGGAATGTGACAAGGGTAATGTCCAATAGAGGGGCAGCACAGTCTTGGGGATGGCTTCCCAAACTTTGGCAGTCTGCACATTATTGCCTGTTTCTTATAACCCTAACCTGTACTCTCCCCATCAGACTCTTCCACTCCCATATATATCTCCTAATCCACTCAAGTCCATTCAAAATGCCTATGGAAAAATTAACTTTCCATCTGTCTTCCCTTAAGCAAACTCAGTACTGCCTTGTACCACCTCCTTTTCCTTTGCATTCCTTAGGCTGCATTTCCTGCTCCCAGTCCAATATTGTGGTAGTTCCATCCAGATCATACCCTACATGTTTCTATAATATTCTACTTTCTCCCCTCAATCCATTATGGTTTTAGCCACTCATCTCTTACTTGATATCTTCCTTACCACACATTATAAACCCTTTATCTCATTATAAACAAGCCTCTTCCACTATGCATCTAGAGTGAATTTTTTTGGAGGGGTAGGGCAAGGTTAGCATTGGGAGTATTGAACTGAGAGTTAGAAGATCTGGAATTGAATTGGCAAATCACCTAATTACTCTCTGAGTCTTCATTTCTTCATCTACAAAATGAAAGGGTTGGACTAGTTAAACTCTAATGTGCCTTCCATGTTTAAATCTATAATCCTATGATCTTTCTCCTCATCATTTCTTCTTGGGGCCCAGGAGGAGAATGGCTCAGCTATGAAATGGAAAAATATAAATTAATTATAAAATTGTAGTTATAGAAGGAGCTCATGTGGAGAACATCAGCCTTTTTTTTTTTTTGGAGGGGGGGAGGGAATTGGGGTTAAATGATTTGTCCAGGTAACTTAGCTAGTAAGTACCTGAGGCTAGATTTGAACTCATGTTCTCCTGACACCAGGATCAGTACTCTATTCACTGCACCATCTGGGGACCATCTCCAGTCATCTTGATCCATATCTTGCCACTGGTCAGAGATGGCTCCAGAGGAGAGAATGAGGCTGGTGACTTACCTCAACTAAATCCAATTCATTAGCAAGTCATGACATTACCTTCCCAGTGTCATGGTCCTCTTTCAGAACAAATGACAAACAACAACTGTGAATAGTAATAGTTGCCCCATTGGGGTCTCAACTACACAGTTCCAGTTGAGCAATGCAGCTCCCTCCTTCCTTCCTTTATTCCTTCCTTCCTCATGAGACGTCCTCATTCACAATTTTTTCCTCTGGAGTTCCCATTCAAAGATGGTTAACTTGGTCCTCTGAGCAGGACATCACCACTCTAAGATTTATTTAGCAAGTACTTGGGGAGAGGCTGGCTCTCACTGATTGATCAACAATATGTCCCAGTCCAAGACCCATCTGGTCATTGCTTGGGCCCAGATGACTCAGAGTGAATGTAAATAGCAACTGTTTCTGTTTTGGCCAGAAATCCTGAGGGTCTTCCCCTCCCAGATTTATTTATTTTTGGGGGGAGGACTAGGTAAAAGAGATTATTCTTTACCTTATTTCTAACCTAGCCTTAATCATTGAATGGGCATTGCCTCAGTCAAAGTGAGAACTTGGAAAGACCTTAGCTTAAAAAGGCCAAGGTCTCCCACTGTATGCAGAGCCATCTCCCGTCATCCTGATCTATATTTTGCTACTGAACCCAGATGACTCTGGAGGAGAGATCGTGGTTGGTGACTTTGCAAAGCCTTGCCTCACTTAAATCCAATTCACTTGCCAATCATGACATCACCTTCTTGGTGTCATAGTCCTTTTCAAGAAGGAATCTCAAACAATAGTCAACCTTCTGCATAGGCAGCTTTATTGTTGTTCAGTCATTCCAGTCATGTCTGAGTCTTTGTGACACCATCTGGGGTTTTCTTGGCAAACATGCCAGAAGGATTTTCCATTTTCTTCATTTTACAGATGAGGAAACTGAGGCAACAGGATTAAATGACTTGCCCAGGGTCACACAGCTAATAAGTGTTTGAGGCTGGATTTGAACTCAGGTCTTCCTGACTCCAGACCTCACATTCTATCCATTGTACCACCTGATCTGCTATTACTTCTTCCTGTAGCAGAGTACTCTTTGGGGTATGTGCATGTGTGTGGAGGTGGGGAGGGTAGTTAGGATTGCCACAGGTTGAAGCTAATATTCATATCTAAAGGGAAGGGAATTTTTTCCCCTTAATTTCTTGGAAGATGTTTGTCTCATACAGAGACCCTGTGAAAGTATCACATTTCAGGTGTATTGTAGTGGGGATGTAGGCATCAGTTAGACTAGGTAACCTTTGAATCCTCTTTCAGCTTTGTGCTCCTGTATCTCATGACAACTTAATATCTACTACCCTACAAATATTGCTTGAAGCTCCTCAGTAATTTTTCAGGTCACTAACAGTCTCAAAAATTATCTGTGCCATTTATCCCTGTCAGCTTGGCATTTCAGTAAAAGAGAAGGTTTGATGTCATTTGAAGATTTGGAAATTTTAGTACATACTCCATTATCCTGGTCATTTATAAAACTATGCCAAATAAGGTTAATCCCTAGGGCACTCCACTGTATATTTTTTCTAGAGGAAGTCTCAACAGCCTTATAACATTCTACCACCACACCCCTACTTAATGCAATAAACACAATAAGTAACTGGACTCAGGAGTCAGGGGGTGGGTTCAAGTCCCTGTTCTAGGCTTTCTAGCTGTGTGATCAGTGTTAAAATAGGTATTACAAATGTTATTATATCCATCTCACAAGTCAAACGAGATAATATATGCAAAGCGCTTTGTAAACCTTAAAAAGTAACAGAAATGTCAGCTAATATGATTATGCTTATTTTAATAGTTCCAGAATTAAAATTCAGAACTACAGGATAGCTACTCTATAGTTATAATAATTTATGACATACTGACAGTTTGACCACAATGGCAGAGTGATGCTAAATTTAATTAGACCTTGCTGGATTACCTGTCAGATCTAGGCTTGGACAAAATACAGCTTTTTCTTGTTCTTTACCCACTCTCCAGCCACCTGTACTTGAGTAATTTGTTATGAAAAATACCACCTGTCTGACATATTAACTCCTGTAAGAGTTAAAAATCGATAGTCAATGAGGTCCCTTCTTCTGACTTCTGGTTACATAAAACTTTTCCTGATTTCCCTTCATTCTAGTGACCTCTTTCTGCTGATTATCTCGATTTTATCCTGTATGTGGTATGATTATGTGTTTATATATTATATGTATATTATATATAATACATTATATTATATATTTACATGCTACATGTTACCCCATAGAATTGTGAGCTTCTTGAGGTTAGGGATTGTCTTTTGTCCTTTTTTTTGGATACACCTAGTGCCTGGTACACAGTGGGCACTTATAAAATGTTTATTGATTGATTGATTAATAAATCCTTACTGACTGCCAAGTATCAAATTCTATGATTCTGTAAAATCCAGGCCCATCACTATGGTGATGCAATACAAGGTCAAATTACACTATCCATCACTTTTTAATATATTTCTATAAAGAAAAGAATCAATACCAAACACAGTCTTTTAGACCTCTTCCAACTTTAAATTTATGATCTTAAATGAAACCATCTAAGAAGAGGCATCATTCAACAGTGGAAACATGGATAGATTTGGAGTCAAGAGGATATGGGTTTGAAGTCCAGTTCTGCTACTTATTATTTGTTCAGCCTTAGGCAAGTCACTTACTTCCTCTGGACTACAATTGATTCATTTAGAAAACAAAGGGGCTGGATTAGATGACCTCTAAACTATCTTACAACTCTACATTTAGGAACCTATAAGCATTATCTTGAAGGGGAAAACAAATCACAAAATGTTAGCCTGGGGGCATATGAGAGGTCACTGCTTTTCCAGATGGTGATGGTAGGGATTTGAGGGTTGGTCTGCAGGTACTTGAGTCTTCTTTTTTTTTTAAACCACTAAAGCCCTACCTAATCAATTGGGACAACTATCTAAATCCATCGGAATCTGCCTATATCATTCATAACTCCTGCCACCCAAATCCCAGACTTGAAGCCCACATCCCTTACCTGGAAATCACCAGTGGGTTTTCGGAGACTCATGTGGACAGGCTCTGACTGATGCACTGGGGTCCCTGATGAGTGGTAGCCGTTCACTGTGAGGGACAGAGACATTAGCCTCTAATTGCACAGTATAACAAGGGGGCACACCCTCCCCATATCCCAATCCCTGGAGAAAGGTGCCAGGATCGTTAGCAAATAGTCAGGACTATTGCCTAGGACCTCCACAGTGCTAAGATCCACCTTCAATTCAAGACAGAATAGATCCTAAAAGTGGTCCCTCCAGCCTAGACCATCCTAGTACACCCAACTAGGGCTCCAAAAGTGGTTTGCTAGTTCCCACTTTAACCTGAGGGAGGGAAAATGGTAGTTGTTTGCTTAGAAGTGAGAATATAGAACACCAGAAGGCTTTGGACACTTATGGCTTTAGGCTGGATTTGAACTCAGGTCTTCCCGACTCCAGACCTCACACTCTATCCATTGCTCTCTGCTCCCACACCCCCAACTATTTCACCATTTAGAAGCAGCTATGCCTCCATGCCCTGAGTTTCCCAAGAACCCTGCTTGAAAGCCTCAGTCTATTCCTAACCTGGTTCTTTCAAACTATAGGTTAGGTCCTGATGAATTTTATATAACTGGAATTATAGAATTCCAGAGTTAGAAGGGACCCCAAAGACCTCTACTGCAATTAATACCTTCACTGACAAACAGCTATTTAGCCTCTGCTTGAGGACATCCAATAAAGGGAAACTCATTCCTTACTCCTAAAGCATGCCATCCTACATTTGGACGGTTTTAATTGTTAGGAAATTTTTTTCTGGAACATCAAGACAACCTGTCTCTTTGCAACTTTTATGCAGTACTTCTTGTCCTGTCCTCTGGAGTCAAGTGGAACAAGTCTAATCTGTTTTCCATATGACCACTTTCAAAAATATGTGGGTAGCTATTATGTACCTCCTGCTTTCTTTTCTCCAACTTAAACATCCACACCTCCTTAGACCAATCTTCAGTCATGGTAAGGAGCTTTATGATCCAGGACACATTCCTTTCCTGCTCTCCAGCTTATTAATGCCCTTACTAAAATCTGTCACTCAAAAATGAATACAATATTCTTGATGTGATCTGAAAACTATGACTATCACCTCTCTTGTCCTAGAAATTCTCAATTAACACCCCCACTCCAAATCTTTTTCAGAATGTCTATGTCTCCTCTATCACATATTTCTGAAACTGATTTAAAAAAAAAAACAAAATTTATGAGTCTTTATTGTTGTTGTTCAGTTGCTTTCAGTTGTGTCCAACTCTTCGTGATCTCATTTGGGGTTTTCTTAGCAAATCTACTGGACCAGTTTGTCGTTTCCTTCTCTAGTTCATTTTACAGACAAGGAAATTGAGGCAGGCAGTTAACCGACTTACCCAGGGTCCCCCAGCTAGTATGTTTCTGAGGCCAGATTTGAACTCAGGAAGATGAGTCTGTGTGTTGTACACACTGTGCTACCTAGTTGCCCCATGTATTTTATTAGAAACTCATAATTTCCTGCATAATTCTATTTTTCTAGAATTTCTAGAAATGTTTGGGTTTTTTTGTTTTTGTTAAGTTCTAGATTTTCAAAGAAAAAACCTCATATATTTTATTAAATATAATTTTATAATATTTAACCCAATATTTTAGACAGAAGAGATTTCTTTTGGGGGGGGGATCATGTTGTCCATCATATTAGCTTTTCCTTGCAGTTTTGTGTTAGATGAACCTGATATGCGTTATCTATCCATTTATCCAAGTTGTTGATAAAGATGATAAATAGTTAAAAAAAAAAGACAGGTGACATGGCAAATGTTTAATAAATTACTCTTGAGGGACAAAATATGCAAATGAAACTGAAAATCTGCATTATTAACATTTTCTCAATTCTAGACAATCAACAAAACTACAAATCAAGCCCTCATTTGTAGCACTTGCCAACTTCCAAGGAGCAAATATTCACCCTGAAAATTTCACAATCGGTTCCAGCTTTAGCTGGCTCTGGCACAACCCTGGTAATGGGCTGAACACAGAGTTTGGGGCTTTCCATCAGAAATGCCTTTCCATGAACCATTGGGGCAGTAATGACTCCTCTTTTGATCCAACAATTCAATAAATTCTGAATCTAGCCTCTTCCTTGTCAAGATATCCACAAAAAATAGACAGTCAATGGCTTTGCTACAATCTTGATTAACTACGTCAGTAGCATTCTCCACTTTAGCCCTCCATCTGATCATCTAGCAACCCCTTTAAAGAAAGGAAATGAGGATAGTCTGGTATGAACTATCAGTTACTAAACCATCCCATTCTTTGTGATGATTCTTTCCATTCATAGATGTATACTAGGAAGGTACTTCTTTAATGATATCCTTTGAACCAGGTGTTCTTAAGCTATTTTGTATTAGGATGCCTCTTAAGCATTCTTGTGAAGCCTAGCAACCACTACTCAGAGGAATGTTTTTAACTATATAGTATAAAATACCTGAGATAACAAAGGAAACCAATCATACTGAAATACCATTATTAAACTTTTTAAAAGTCTATGGACTTCAGGTTATAAACCTTCAGTTCCTTTAATTCATCTAGGATTTTCCCAGAAATTATGTTAAGTTCATTGGTCTATAATTTATAGTATTCTATCTTCCTTGAAAATCAAGGCAGCATTTGTTCATCTTTCATTTGGAACCTTCTCAACTTCCAATGCTCTTTCAATAATGATTGAAAATAGTCCAACAATCAAATCATCTAGTTTCTTTCAGTACACAAAGTTATAACTCTTTTGGGCATAGTGATTTAAACTTGTTAAGGACAACTAGGTTCTCTTTCACTAGGTTCCTACTAATCTATTTTTATTCTATCCATTCCAGTTCAAAGATCAGAGGACACAAAGATAAATATAACCTCCTACTCTAAAAGAGTTTGCAATCTATTAGGGGAAATGAGTGTTTAGAATATTACTCATGCAATACGGTGGAGAATAAATTGGATAGAGGACAGAATGGAGGCAGGAGCAAGAGAGTACTTGAATAAGTATTGCTTGTAATTGACGTAGAGAAGGATTTTATACACAAGTTATTATGAAGGTAGGAATGAGTTGGAAAGTAAATTGTTAACTTATTTGTTTGTTTAGTTATTAACTTTCCCTACAGTACTTAGTATGGTGAAAGTGCTGGACTTTGCCCTGATTAGATATTATACTTAATTTGGTTTTGTTCTGGGAGCTACACCTTAGGAAAGAGAACACCCAGAAGGGACTATAAGATCATAGATTTAGAGCCATAAGGTCATTTAGTCCAATCTCCCATTTTCTAGATGAGACCCAGGGGTTATTTAATTCTTAAGCAGAGCTGAGTCCTTTGACTCTAAACCCATATCTTTTTCACTGTACAGGCACCCCTGTACAAAGCCTGCCAGGATGATTAAGATTATGTCATAAGCAGATCAGTCAAAGGAACTGGAAATGTTTAGCCTACAGAAAACTTGGCAGAAGGAAAGAAGGCACAATAGAATTTTTTAATTATGTGAAGGACTGTCATATTGAAAAAGGTTTAAACTTTTCATTTGGTCTCAGAGGGCAGAAACAATGGGAAGAAGCTGTAAAGAAGCATATTCTGCCCTGTTGTCAGACAAATTTCTTAACAATTAGCGGTATCCAAAAGGGGAATGGGCTGCCTCTCAGGAGATAAATAGAAACCTCAACCCAAGTCATCAAGCACAGCTTGAATGGCTACTTTGCTGGGCATATTTTAGGTATTACTTGGACTAGTTTGGAAGAGTCCTGTCTTCTAAGTCTGAGATTCTGCTGGAATGCCAGTGAACCTATTATCCTTAGCTCCAGGAGCTCAGCACATCACTTCTTGAAAAGGAATATTTGATTCCTTAATTTATTTTCTTATTATGCCTCATTGTAGGCCTAGTCTCTTGACATCACCTGGATAATTATTATTTTTCATAGCATCACAGGCCATCTGTGAGGCCAATTCCCTCATTTTAAGAAAAGGAAATTGAAGCTTAGGGAAGTTGTAACTTGCCAAAGTTTGCAGAAGTGGTAAGCAGCAGAGGCAGGATTTCAACCCAAGTCCTCTGATTCCATTCTGGCCTTTATTAAGTAGGTAGTCACTTGTCTTTTTGGGGGGAAGGGGAAAATCAGGGTTAAGTGACTTGCCTAGGGTCATGCAGTTAATAAGTGTATGAGGTCAAATTTGAACTCAGGTCCTCCTAACTCTAGGGCTGGTGCTCCATCCAATGTGACACCTAGTTGTGCCTGGTAGTTAGAATTGGGTGTGCCTAAGGCCTAATGATGAAACTTTGGCTTACAGGGTGGGTACTCTTTCCAAGGTAACATGCTGCCTCCTATCCATGCAAAAAGAAATACTACAAAGGTAAAATAATTTTCTGTTCAACCTTTTGTCACAATGAATTGGCAAAATTGAATTGGCACTTATTCCTTCCTGTCTTGCTTTATCAAAATCTAATGGGCATATTCATGGAAATTAGCAGTGAAGATTTTTAGTGCACCAGATTAAATCAATTTTCACTGACAAATATCCCGAATGAGCATTCTCTGTTATCTAATGAGGAAATCTGATCCTTCTTTCCAGAGACATTGGAAAATTGAGGGCCAAAAAATATCAGGGCTCATGCACTAGTTTAAAAAAAGCAACTTAATTTAGATTTGGCAAGGAAAGAGTGATCAGAGAAATGCAAAAAACTCAGTTCACTTATTTCTCAGTTAAAGATGGGTTGTACAAAGATTTGTTCAATAAATATAGCAATTTAAAAAAAAGGCTATGTCCACATTGTAGCCATTAAGGGAAATAAAGAAAAAAAACAACCCTTACAGTCTCTCATCATCCTGTACCTATCAAAGAGATTGCTTCTGTCTCCAGCACTCTCTCTCCTACTCAAACACCAAAATCATTTGCTGGAAACTTAAATTTGTCTAACTTCCTACTTTTGAAAAAGGGAAGAAAAGAGCAAAATTTTGAAGGAGAGACTTGAGCAAAGGAAAATAACTATCAATATTGGTATGGCACTCTTAAGTTAACAAGGTGTTTTACTCATAACAACTCAGTTATGTGGGTGCTATTATTATTTTCCAAGATTAAGATCATAAGTTAGAGCTGGAAAGGCCCTCAGAAATAATCAAGTCTAATCCCTTCATTTTGCAGATAATCACAGGCACTCAAAAGTTAAGTGACATATAGGGTAGTACTCAACTATTCTCTAAGGGAAGATTTGAACTCAGGTCTTCTTGACTCCAATTCCATTACTTTAACCAATAAGCCACTTCACTGCCTCTAGGATGAGTGGACTTGTATTTTACAGTTGAGATGCTTTCAGATAGGAACAGAATCCAAGTAGTTGACTTTAAAGATAAGGTAGGGAGTATCCAAATAGACACTTAGTCAAAGTCAAGAGGAGAAATTCAGGGCAAAATAAAGGACAAAGACAGTGAATAGAAAGTCAGAAATAAGTCATCAAAAGTGCAGATGGGTGGAGGAGAATATAACGAGATAAAAGGAAAGACTAGTATGCGAGGATACTAGCATCGATATCCCTAGATTTCCATATGTTCTTAGACTCAACTCAAGCCCCTATGGTGTATGTCTCCGTTACAAAACTCCAGTCTTGAAATAGGTTGGCGGGGCGGCCAGGTGGCTCAGCGAGTAAGAGCACCGGCTCCAGTGTTGGGATGACCTGGATCAAATCTGGGCTCAGATACTCAGCACCACACCCAGAAATAACTGGTCGTGTAACCTTGAGCAAGTTACTTAACCCCGATTGCTTAAAAAAAAAAAAAAAGAAATAGGTTGGCTAAATTGGCTCTCCTTTTACTCACAGACTTCCAGCTTCAGTTAACCCCATTTCCAAGTTTCTGCTTTCCTAAAACAGCCTTCTCTCCTATAACTTTTTAACAGTCCTGGAACATGGGGACCACTGCTCACCTTGTATCTACCTCATCACTTTAACCTTTCTCTAGGCCCTCTTTCCTGCCTCTCCTTCCCCAGACTTTAGAAACCTGGCATCTCTGGAATCCTAGTTCTCTCATCATTCCACTCTTCGATCCAAAGTTCACCCAGTAGCAATTGATAGCTGCATTTAAGGGGGAGTAGGAAAGAGGATACGTTCTGAGGTGGGGCAGTGTTTCACTTTCCAGTCTTGTTTAGTCTAAAATTATTTAAAATAATTTTACCTACTTAAAAAAAAGGGTAGGACCTTTTCCTTATTCTCTGCAGTATAACTTCTTATTCTTTGACTTCTCCATTTTTACTGGGGCTCTTTACTTTCTCTTTTTAATTCCCTTCATTGTGCACTTAATTTTTTCCCTAAGCACCCAAGAATTGCTGATACCATCAATATCTTCCCCCTCCATCTGACTAAACAATCAAAATGTAAACTTGGGTAATATGCCTAGCTCTACTCTTCCCTTTTGTAGAGTAAAATATTAAAGGGAGGATCCTAGCACAGGATCCAATAAGGTGGCAGAATGTAGGGAAAGGGCATTGCTCTTGGAATCTGAGGATCTGGGTTTGAAAGCCCAATCTGATACTTAGTATCTATATGGTGTTAGGTAAGACTAACTAAAGAAATCAAAGAAAGGGGGAAAGGATCCAAATGTACAAAAACATTTACAGCAGCTTTTTTTCAAAGGAGCCAAAAATGGGGAATCAAGGAGCTATTCTATTGACGAATGACTAAAATTGTGATTTATGAATGTAATGTAAAATTATTGTGCCATAAGAAATGATGAAATAAATGGACAATTTCAGACAACTTGGCAGACATTTGTGAGCTAATGCACAAGGAAGTGGGTAGAACTATGAGAACAAAGTATACAATAACATTATAGAGAGAATCAACTTTGAAAAACTCAAGAACTCTGATCAACACAATGACAAAACACATGTCCAAAAAAAAAAAAAAAGAAGAGGAAATACATCACTCACTTACTGATAAAATTAAAATGAATCATATCCAAATCCTGCCCTTAAAAACTTTTGCAACCCTGGGCAAGTTATTTAACTTTTCTCAACTGCAAAATGGGCACAATAATAATACCTCCTCACAAGAAAGGATCAAGTTAGTTAATATGGGCAAATACTTTGCAAACCATAAAGTGCTAAATAAATGCTAACTTATTATTATGTAATAGAGATAATTCTACTTGTACTGTCCATCTCACAAGTTGTTCTGAGGAAAAGGTTTTGTAATTCTTAATGAACTATGTAATAACACTCTGTTACTCTTTCGGTTAGACACAATTGAATTTGAGGATTTTTAAAGATGAGTAGAGTTATCCCCATGAATCCCTAATCTGAGAAAACTTGACCAAGACCAGAGGTTCCCCACCTTTGTACTGTGACCCTGTACGTCTAGCACCATCTGAGCCTGATCTCACTCCTCTTTTCCCTCTCCTAGGCGTATACATCTGTTGCAGTTTTAGGTTTTTCTACAAGTGGAGGTCTACCTGGAAGTGGACTTCGGTTAGTGCCAGCAGATAGAAGTGTTCTTAGCATCTATCAGTCAATCAACAGTCAATAATCATTTATTTAACTACAATTATGTTCTAGGAATTGGGTCTGTAAAGCCCTCAAGGATCTCTCTTCTATATAGATAGGTACATACAAAATGAATATTCATTCAATACATGTAAAATCTATATACAGTACATGTATAGGGAGGGTGTGGAGAGGAGCATGGGAAGCAGGAGAAGGGGTGTCTGGTGGCTGTTAGATCAAACTGGGCAATACATCTATGTAAGAGGTTCTGGCTGAAGAGTTGAGAGAAGGCTTTCACTTCCTCTCCTCTGATATGAGTAATAGGCATCCCCTAACAATGAAAGAGAATCAGTGCAGACAATGATTAGTCTGGTTCTCTACTTGGGGGCCCTCAGTGAGTACAAAATGTCTCCTGAAGCTAAAGATGACAGTATACTTCACCATCACGCACACACATAAACAACCATCCCATCTCTCTTTTACTCCCTGTCCCTTTCCCCTTACTTCATTACAATCAGAACTGAGAATTGACACAGTACCTAATTCCAACACATATCTATGGTGTAGACACAAACACTCCTACCTGTCCAAGCAGAGTTTGGGGCAAAATTTTCTTTAGTGTCTGAGGACAGTGGAGCTCCCTCTTGATGCTTCTTGATGTCTCTTCTTGATGCCCAGGGCTTACAACTTTTTCCCTATGGCCATGCCCTCAGAAATGTAGCTACTTTTTCATCTCCCACACCTCCTCAGTTACCAATATTTTCCATGGTAACAATGAAAACTACTTTATTGCAAGCATGAAAATTTGTCGGAGTACAAACTATATACAAGGAACAGAAAGTACGAAATTAAACTTCACTCAGCTCAAAGAGTAGTTTCACTTAAGAGATCTTTCTGTACTGGATGCCTCTGTTCAGTTACCCAAGTCCAGCCTGTTCCTGGCTCAAGTGTTTCTTCCTTGGCTATTTGAGAAATTTGTACAGACAGTCCCTAAATTATGAGTGGGCTTTGTTCCCAAAGTTTGTAGGACAGTTATATGGGACACCAAAATAATTTCCACATATAAATAATGTTATAAATGAGAATTAAGTTGTCAGGTTCTCCTAAAGAAGTAATTTTTACTCACAATATATGTGAAGTATAGCACTAATATACCATAACACATGGTAAGGAATAGATTAGTTCAGATTTCTAAAGTACTTGACATTTTATAATCCAATTAGATACATAGTGCAAGTATTTTTATCTCTGTTTTACAGATGAGGAGAGAGGCTAATATCAGAACTAAACTTCAGAGTCTGATCTGGATCTAAGTACAGTGATGCCATGACACTATGTTGTCTACTTGGTATGTGTATAGAATACAATGTTTCAATTATATCTTAGTTTAAGTTGTAGCCAAGATATTTTTGAGCTATGTAATCATTCCTAAATTTATGCCTTCATCCCTTAGCTGTAAAATGAGGATAATATTATCGAATTGTGTATCTTACAGTGAGGTTATAAAGAAAGCTTTTCATGATCTTAAAAGTACCACAGTAAATGTGAACTATCATTATTATACCTAAGCACTCCTTACAATATTGCTTCATTCCGAGTTCCAACCTAGGTCCTAAAGAACATAAACATTTTGCCAACTAAGCAGTATAATGGATAGAATGCTGAGTCTGGAGTCAGGAAGACCTGATTCCTTCATTTTTCTACAAACACAATCTACAAATTAAATCACCCAAATATATGATTTTACATTTGTGTATTTATATGTGTCCATTTCTATTCCCAATAATCAAATTATTAATTTATTCCACAGTTTAGCTGCCTGGTCAGTTGTTTATGGTCTTATGGGATACAGTCTATAAATTGGGAACCAGCTAGGTGGAACTGAGGATAATATACTGGACTTGAAATGAAAATTTGAGTTCAAATATGATCTTAGACACCTATTAGCTGTGTGACTCTGGACTAATCACTTAATCTCGGTCCGCCTCAGGTTCTACATTTCTAAAATGGGGGAAATAATAGCACCAGCTCCTAGGGTTGTTGTGAGGATAAAAATGAGATAATATTTGTAAAACATTGCATAAACCTTAAAATATTATATAAACTTTAGTTATAATAATCAATACATGTTGCTTTCCCTGACAGGATATAAACTCCTTGATGACAAAGGCCATTTCATTTTTGCCTTTGTATTCCTAGTGCCTAGTTAATAAAGACTTGAAGATTGATTGAATCTTAATATGTAGCCTTTACAGAATTTCCTTGCACTGCTTCTGCTATTCTTATTACCTCTGACCTTCCAAGAAGCTTTTTGCGTATAATGTGATAATGCAGGAAAACTATGAAAAATATCAGAGCTGGACGAGGCCTTAGAGATCACCTAGTCCAATTCTCTTATGGACAAAGAAATTGAGTTCTAGAGAGAGTAAGTGAATTGCCTAAGGTCACATAGCTAGGCTATGACAGATGTGGGATTAGAACCTAGGTTTTCCTACTCTCAGTTATGTACTTTTCTACTCCCTTTTGGCATGAGGGTGTGGTAAGCTCGGACACTTACCAGCTGGGATGAAGATGGAGGTAGGTAGGAGGAAATGGGTTGGCAGTATTCTGAGAAACAGATTTGCCCCCTACCTGTATGTATGTATGATTCTTTTGTAAGTCAGTAATTCACAATTTAGAAAACCTTCATTCTTTTTCTTGCTTAATCCTTTTTCATTTTACCCTCATCCAAGTAGAGCATTCCCACTGAACTTCTCTAGACAAAAGAAGAAAAAAATTCCTGGACTAGCCTGAGCTATATTCTCTTCCAAGTTCTTCTGGTTTCTGAAAGATAAGTCTTTCCTTAACCATTATTTAGTTAGTTCGTTCTTCTTTTTCCTTACTGCAAACACTAGGGGTCATTATGTTAGACTTATGTCTCATGAAACATACTTTTATATGGGTTCAAATACACAGAAATTCTGCACTTGGAAATGTTGGCATGAAATATATGAATGACATATGATCATATCCCCAGTTAGAGAACAAAAATTCTCTAACAATGGAGTAGGAGTTGGAATTCCAAGCTCTGTGACAGGAAAGGACACTCTTTCCAGGGTAGCTCCCAGACCTGTACCACACCCTCATGCCCAGAACAATTGCATGTAAGGAAATGAAAGAATAGGATAAACACAGGTATTTTTGAGAAATTAGGTAAGACTATTCAGATATAGTATTATATCAAAATGAAAGAATGTGATTATGAATCAGTGTCTGTAACATCCCTCTCAGGTAAGTCAGAGATGAGGATGTAAGAACAGCTGGTTCCTTGTGTCTGTTTTTTCTTAGCACCCCTGCCACTTCAAGTAATTAATATGATTTTTTAAAAAACACCAAAAAGCAAAAAACAACACACAGAGAGAGTCATGTACATCCATGCTGCCCCTTTTGTTTTCATCTCTTGTGGTCTCCCTTAAAGGTTTTGGTCTGAAGAAGGGAAATGCAGAAGCCTCTGCCACCAAGGGGGTGATGCTGCTGCATGTGTGAGAGAACAGCCATACCTCTCTTTTCTTTTCTCCTTCCCTTCTCTCTTTTTTTCCTTCTCCAGAGATCTTCCAAAAACACTTGCTTTATGGTGGGAAACCCAACCTCTAGTCCAAATCTCAAGTTAGCTTTGTCTCTTCTTTGGATGGAAAAGGAATACAATTCAGAGCATCTTTGTGGACAGTTCAAGCTTTACTAGAGAGCTGTTAACACTAATAATCTTGTGCCTTTCACATGAATGCCTCTGTTCCTTAAGACTCAAACCTCTATAACTCTCCTAGATACCCAGAGGCACCCAACAAAAATTAACTCTTAGCATTAATAAACCTTGAGTCAGCTCATGATGGACTTTGATTTGAGAGAACTAGATTCCTTAGTACTTATATGATGCTAGACTTATTATCCCTATCTAACACTCAGTTTCCCCATATGTAAAATGGGCATAATACTTGTACAACCTACCTTACAGAATTGTGAGGAAAGCTCGTTGTAAACTTCAATGTACTGTATAATCAAAGGTAAAACTGGAATCTTTACCCAGATTTCCTGAAAGATTCCAGGTTTATCTTTCTTGTATAGTTAGTATTTATATAATTTTTTTCCATTTTTCAAAGGCTTTAACTTCTGATTTACATCATTCATTTCCGCCAGATTTTGAGTTGCAAATTTTCTCCCAGTTTTTCCCCTACATACTGCTCAAAATAGCAGTCCCACAGGATATCCCCTCCTCTAATCTGCTCTCTCCCATATCTTCTCCCACACCCCCTTAGAGTTTTTCCAGTAGGGCATGGTGGATTTCTGTGCCCCAGTGCCTGTATATCTTATTTCCCAATTACATGTAAAATAGTATTAATTATAATATATGTATAACATTTTATTTTAAAACTTTGAATTCCAGAGTCATGCCCTTCCTCCCTTATCACCCACCCTTACTGGGAAGATAAGCGTTTCAGTATAGGTTGTACATGTGTAGCTAATGCAAGAAATTAACACAGTGGATATATTGTAAAAGACTGACTATGTTTCCCTCCCTCCTATCCCACCTTCCACTTGTTCTATTCTATACTTTGATCCTGTCCCTTTTCAAAAGTGGGTGCTTCCAAATTCCCTCCCACCCAGCCTGCCCTTCCTTCCACCATCCCCCCCACCTCATACCCTTCCTCCCTATTCTCCTGTAGGCTGAGATACTCTATTTAGTGTATATTTCATTCCCTCCCTGAGCCAAATTCAATGAGAATAAGGTTAACCCTTTCCCTTTTGCATTCCTATTCTTCCCCTCCATTGTAACCATTTTTGCTTGCCTCTTCTATATGAGATAGTTTACCCCATTGTGTGTCTCCCCATCTCCTCTCATTATATTCCTCTCTCACCTCTTAATTTCACCTTTTAAGTATCATCCCTTCCTATTAGATTGGTCCTGTGCCCTCTATCTATGTATACCTATAAACATATATACATACATTCACATATGTATTCATATGCCTGTATACTTTCCTATACAAACACACACACACACACACACATATATATTTATATTTATATTCCCTTCAACTATTTTCATACCGAGAAAAGTTTCATCAGTTACAATGACCATTTTTCCATGTAGGAACGTTAATAGTTCAACTTTGATAAGTTCCTTATGATTTCTTTTCCCTGTTTACCTTCTCATGCTTCTCTGCCTTCTTGTATCTGAATGTCAAATTTTCTATTCAACTCTGGTTTTTTCATCAAGAATGCTTGAAAGTCCTCTGTTCCACTGAATGACCATATTTTTCCCTGAAACATGATACTCAGTTTTTCTGGGTAGGTGATTCTTGGTTTTAATCCCAGCTCCTTTGACCTCTGGAATATCATATTCCAAGCCCTTCTATCCCTCAGTGTAGAAGCTGCCAGATCCTGAGTTATCTTGATTGTGCTTCCACAATATTCAAATTGTTTCTTCCTGGCTGCTTGTAATATTTTCTTCTTGATCTGTGAATTTTGGAACCTGGCTATAATATTCCTAGGAGTTTTCTTTTTGTGATCTTTTTCAGGAGGTGATTGGTGGATTCTTTCAACCTCTATTTTGTCCTCTGGTTCTAAAATTTCAGGGCAGTTTCCCTTGAGAATTTCTTGGAGGATAATTTCTAGGTTCTTTCTTTGATCATGGCTTTCAGGTAGTCTAATAATTTTTAAATTGTCTCTCCTGGATCTATTTTCCAGGTCAGTGGTTTTTCCCATGAGATATTTCACATTGCCTTCTATTCTTTCATTTGTTTGGATCTGTTTAACAGCATCTTGATCCTCATAAAGTCACTAGCTTCCATTTGCTCCAATCTAATTCTGAAGGAATGATTCTCTTCAGTGAGCTTTTGAGATTCTTTTTCCATGTGGCAAATTTGGCCTTTTAAGGCATGGCTTTTTTGAGCCTCTTTTGCCATTTGAGTCAGTCTATTTTTTAAGGTGTTATTTTCCTCAGTCAGGCTGTTGACTCTCATTTCATAATTTTCTTGCATCATTCTCATTTCTCTTCTCAATTTTTCCCCTGCTTCTCTTATCTGCTTCTTAAGGTCCTCTATGGCCTGTCACCAGCTCATATTTTCCTTTGAAGGTTTTGATGCAGGAGTTCTGACTTCACTGCCTTCCTCCTGTTCCATGCTTTGATCCTTTTTGTTCCCCAAATAGGAGTCTAATGTTGGATTCTTCTGTTTGCTTTGCTTCCTTTGCCTGGTCATGTTGCCACTCAATTACTTGACTTTTGGACTTTTTGCCACAGTAGGACTATGCCACCATACAGGGGAGCTTCCGTCCCAAACACTGAGGTTTTCTCAACTGCTGGAGGTATTAGTTGGGTGTCCTCTCTGAGGCCTCCACACGCTCTGGCAAGCTGGACACATGCCCAAGGACCTCCACCCTAGACTGCAATCCAAATCCAAGCAGGTTAAAGCAAGAGCAATTACCCCTCAAACTGGTTGCTTGGTCCCCCTACATTCTGCAGGCCAGGAGCTGAAGCTGCCATGTGGCACTGGCTGTGCTACAGCTCTCAGTGGCTTCTAACCCTGGGGGCAAAAGCCGATGCACTCCCAACTACTGGTCCCAAAGTCCACAGTGCATTGACCTCTCACTTTGTCCTTAGCATCTATATGTTGATGATTCTGGATCGCCACAGCTGCTGGTGATCTGGAGTCCCTCCAGCTGGTGTTTGGTCAGGCCCGCCCTGGGGTTAACACCTCGCTCATGGGATTGGGCCTGGCTGCCAGAGAATTGCAATGGCTGGTTCCTGCTGGCCTGCTGGGCTGTCCTCAGAGGGAGGTTAGCTTCTCTGTGTCATTTTGTGGGTTCTGTAGCTCCAAACTTTGTTCAGAATCCCCTTTTACATGGATTGGAGGTGGTGAGAGCCAGAGCCGTGCTGAGGTCCTGTTTCTACTCTGCCATCTTGACTCTGCCCCCTTAGTGTCTATATAATTTTTTAAATGTTCTCATTTAATATGTTTTCATTTGAGTCCCACAACAACTGAGAAGTAGGTACTATTATTTTGCCCATTCTACAGTTGAGAAAGCTGAGGCAAAGAGAGGGCAGGTGACTTGTCCAGGGTTGTGCAACTAGTATGTATCTAAAACAGGATTCAAACTCAGGTCTTCCTGACTCCATCTCCAATATTCTCTGCACTGTCCTGCCTAGCTGCTTCTCTTTATACTGTTATTCTGTCTCAAACATAAAATTTACAAATCAATCTATTAGTATTACTTAAATTTATAATAACTTCTAATGCTGTTTCCTGGAATGGCAGCACAGAATGGAAACAATCATTTTAATGGTGTTTCCAACTCAAACTATATTGTAAATAAGGGAATATATCTATATAATGTACTGTCCCTTTAAGGTACTGCTTTTTCACAAGGAACAGTTTGTTACTGAGTAATGTCTGCTCAGATAGTCCACTTGAATAGGGCATAGATCTTCTTAGAATTCTGAGAGAAATGGTTATACTACATCAGTTACCGAGATAGTTTTTAAATTTTGAATGTGACAGTGTATACTTTAGTAACTATTCTATGGTCATGAGACAAAGATAATTTATCTGAATATAGGAAGATGAGAATTTGGTTACTAATCACAAGCAGCATTGTTCTCAGAGAGCATATAGACTATGAACCTAGAAAAATAAGGAAAGAGGGAGTGAGGGAAGACAGGACATTTCAGAATTCCATCATTTAGTTTTGGAGTTTGAAGTGATGGAAATTATAGTTATTGTTGAGGTCTAAGTCTTATTGAGAAGTATAGTTTAGAAGACAATCAAAGAAGTCCTCCAGCAAATCAATAGGTTTGGAAGAGACATCATGGCTAGTGAGGTGTTCACCAAGACTAGTGTGTCTTAATTCAGCTTAGCAGTAAAAGCATTTGTTCAACACAGAAGCCATATTCATTAAGAAACTTTTATGAATTGTTTCTGAGACAGAGAATTTAGGGTTTCAAGGTTGTAAGTTCTCCAAGTCCATGGGTTTTCCTTCCTCATGTTCTCCTGGTCAGATTTCTATATATGAGTGTCTACTCTTTCCCCACAGGTATTGGATGCATTGGTGGGAGAGCACAACCCACATCTACATATAAATTGCAATTTAATCATTACATTACAATTTGATTTAATGAGTATCTTTTATTCTGCTATTTCTTTTGCCTTATTGCTAAGGAAACAATTATATTTAAGATCTAAACATGACATCAATATGAGTAAGAGGAGTATATTCTCTCATAGCAAAGTTACTTTTCTTTTAAACTACTTAATAAATTCAACATGTTACTTTCAAAACAGTTCCACGATTCTTTCTGTTCTTTTTTTTGCCTCGGTGGGGGGGGGGGGGGGGGGGACAGAGAATACTACCCCTATTTTCCCTCTCATCTTCTCCCTCACACAAAATTGAAAAAGAAAAAAGAAAAGCCAAATTCTTATAACAAAACTGCATAGTTAAAACAAAAATAAATTTCTCCACTGCTACATCAAAAAATGTATGTCTCAATGTGTGTCTTGACTCCATCATCTCTATGTCTAAAGATATGAAATATTCATCAACATCAGTATTCTGTAATCACACTTGGTCATTGTAGTTAATAGTTAAGTTTTTCAAAGTTGTTTTTATGCTGTTACTGTGACCATATAAAATGTTTTGTTGGTTCTGCTCACTTTACTGTTAGTTATCAAAGTCTTCCCCAGGTTTTTCAGAAACCTTGTCTTTCCTTATTTCTTATAGTGCAATAACATTCGATTACATTCATATACCATAATTGGTCCATCCATTCTTCAATTGATGAAACCCTCTTATTTTATAGTCTTTTGCTACTATAAAAATAACAATGTGATTTGGAAAATTGTTTTCAAAACATTGTCGATAGCTTGGATTTGTTCATTGGAAAATTTTCTTTGATCAATTTGAGAGTGAGTAGGTATCCACAATCCTTGTGTGAGGCACTCCTACGCAGATAGAGTCACTTTACACATTGGTTGCAATTGAATTATCCACTGTGGTTTTTCTTTTGGTGGTTAGACTGGGAACTGAAAACATGAGAGCTCAGATGGCAGAAGTAAGATGTGAGAGATTTTTTTTAAAGATTCAGTTTTTAAAATTTTACTAATTTTAAGAAGTATGGAATACTGGTAGCAAAACTTTTATAGGCCTGTAATAACTTATGCTATACTTGTCCTTAAAAGAAATGATTCTAGTAAACATCTAGGAAGTGGTATGACAGAATACTAGACTAAGAGTCAGGAGTCTTGAGATCTAGTCTTTACTAATAACAAGCCCTATAGCTTTGAGAAAGCCATTTCCCCTCTCTGGGCATTAATTTCTTCATCTGTAAAATGACATAATTGGACAAAATGCTCTTTCTCAGGTCCCTTTCAACTCTGAATTCTAATGATCCAATAAAAAAAATCCGCCCTGTTCAAATTTAGCTTTGCGACACTCTCTAGCATGAAGCTGGAAGACAAAATTAAAACAGGATGCCCTTGTTTTCCTTCTGTTCCTTTGCTTCTGTGAAGCTTTCCCAAATGTGGTTTGGCCACGCAAGTCTGTGGCTTCCTTCTAATTTTCTCTTGACCTGCTTTTCCTCTGTCCTTTCCCAGAGCTCCATATGTCATCTTCTGAACACTTAATTTTACTTAAAAAAAAAAAAGTTTTTTGAAACACTGTTTCCTAACTGATTATATTAAGGGGTTTGAAGTAAGAAGAACACTATAAAAGAATACATTCAGGTAAGGAGAACCTAACCCAAATCACTCCACTTCCCTCCAAAAAGGCAATCAAATTCAATTCCACCACTTTCTTTGTGACATGAACATGCCATTAAGAAATGAAGGTAAATATAGTGATTTGTTACAAGGGAGGGCTTTTGTTTAATGATAAGATTGAGTTTGTTAGTGGGTAGTGATAGAGAAGTATAATAAGAGGGTGTCTCCATGCTTTAGAAAAAGTCAAGTTTTCAGGGCTAAAAGACAAAGGTATTGAAATATGGGATAGAATGTCTTCAAATATAAAATTGACATTTCCCATTCAAGTTTGATAGATCAACTGAATATCATAAAGAAGACAGGGAGAAAATTTCTTGCCTTTCAGAGCTTAAAGACTTCATTCATACCTTTGTCCCTAGCCACTTGGACCTAAGATTCCCAAAGTAGAATGGAGGTGAAAATAGTTAAATTTGAATTCATGACTCAAAGATGAGGAAGAGAGGCTTTTTAAGGGAAGGTGCTTTTTTTTTTTTTTTGCTAATTAGTATTGGCTAATAGGAGGAGCAAGGTGATACAGAGGACAGTGGATAGAACACTGGACCTAGAATAATGAAGAACTGAGTTCAAATCTGACCTTAAATACTTATTATGTGTGTGACTCTGAGCAAGCCACTTAACCTCTGTCTGCCTCACGTTTCAACAGTTAAAGTGGAATCATAATAGCACCTAAGGTTATCACGAGGATAAAATGAGATAATAAAGTGCTTTACAAACTTTGAAGCACTATATAAATGTGATACTACTAGTATCTCCCCTTGGAGATGATAAACAACATCAAAGCTAAGGCTTTCCTCAAATGGAAGAGGCTTTTGTAAGGTCCTCAGCTAATGATTTTTACACTAGCTAAAAGAACTCTGCATCACTACAATTAAAGAAAGCATGCTGCTATCACTTAGACATTTCAGTTGCTGAAGGTGGAAGACACTATAGTTTCCCATCAGAGTCAGCCAAGAAAGCCAGTGTTTCAATGTACCAAGAAGAGGTGCAATCGTACCCTGAGAAGAACTCAACAGAAGCAGTCACCTAGTGGCTTGCTTGACCCAGTCCAATCACCCCAGAAAGGAACAATTTTTGGAAACAAATTGAGCTACATGGCCCTTGGAGAACTCTAGCTATAATGCTCAATGAAGAGACAGACTAGCTAAACAACTATTTAGTTGTTTATTCAAAATTCCGTTGATTCCTACACTTCTGTCTCATTACTATTTTACTTAAAGGTGAATGAACATCAGTATAGATTAAAGGAAAAAAAGTAAGGAATAATACTAGTTCACATTTATATAACACTTTAAGGTTTGCAAAGCACTTTGGAAATACCATCTCATTCTATCCTTACTGCAACCCTGAGAGGCAGGTGCTATTATTACCCCAACTCACAGATGAGGAAACTGAGGCAGACAATGCTAAATGGCTTGTCTAGGATCACACAGGTAGTAAGCATCTGAGGCAGGATATGAATTCCAATTTTCCTGACTCTAGGTCTGAGGCATCTACCTAACTGCTGCTAGCTGGTAGGTGAATTGCGTCGATACTGTGACAGCTATTTTTTAACATGATGACAACATTAGAGAAGTCTGTTGTCTTCTTAAAGCATGCATCTGGGATATGACAGAGAACCTCCCAAGGCCTGTCAAACAGGATTACTACTATTCAATTCTGGTTGTCCACATGGGTACAAGTTCTTGTTGGAAATAATCCAGAAAGTACTGCTAAAGATTATGGAGTTCTAGACCTTAGGGTACTAGTGGTATTTTTGTACCCAACTAATTTTTTAATTAGAAGAGAAAGGTAATGGGGGGGGGGGGGCAACAAACCTTGGGTTCAGAAGATGGTATCTGATATAAGGATTTGGATTTATGAATTATGGCTTAAAATATAGGAATGATGGGTTCTTGTCTAAACATTAGTTTGTATTACCAAAGGGCCAATAAGTACTAGTCTTGAGTCTTAAAAATCTAATCAAAAGCACTTTAAAACAAGGAAGAAAGAAACTTGCACATCTTATTTGTATACATACAAATATCTAAATCTATATTTGTATTTATTTACACCTCCCACACACACACACACTCACACATAAAACAACATTCTATATAGCATAGAATGTAGTAATAATATAGGAAAACTTACAGCAGAAGAGATGCCGAAGTCTGAGAAAGCAACTAGCAGTAAAAAACATGGCCTCAGATTCATAAACACTTAACAGGCAAGATGAAATAGACATTCTAATACAAGAAGGAAAAGTTAAACATCATAGAATATGGTTCAAGAGGAAATCTTTTATTCTAAAGAAAGATAATAGAAAAAAGGATACAAAGAACAGCATTGATTACTAAGAAGATATACTGCTGTGAGGAAATCCATCAATGAGAATGGGAGATCATGGTAGAGCACATTTGGGTGAAGATGAAGAGATGGAAATAAAAGTCATATTGTCATCAAAGTACACTATAGACCACCTCGACAAAAATAGGAAATATATGAAAAAAGAGATAAGCCTATCATGAAGGCATGTATGGAATAATAGGGAGCTTTAGTTTCCAAATGTCTTCTGGAGCTCTCTCTTGCAAAAGCAGAGCATCCAATGATATTTTTAGCTTGTCTAAATGACAATTTTTGTTCTTCAAAAGGTGAGAGACCACTGAGGATAACTTGCCTCAGTTTTGGAAGTGATCTTCAATAACAAAGCATAACTATATACTCAGGTAGAAATGATAGGAAACTTGGGAGACAGTGACTATTCTATTTTAGCATTTGTGACCAAGGAGAAGATAGCTGAGTGTTGTCTGAAATGTATTCTAGATATGGGGAGAGAAGGAAGGTAAGATAGATATGATACTATGGATAAAATTCCATAGGATAAGCCAGGTTAGGAGGAATGGAAAGCTTTCAACATGGATGAACAGGGATCTGGTCATGCAAATTAGATTTTTAAAAGACATTTACAAACAGTGGGTGCTAAGATAGTAAATGAAATATGGATGTAATAGCCATACACAATCTTGTAAGAAAAGGGTCAGTAGTGTTAAATCTAAGGTTGGCAAGAGAAGACAAGGACAACCAAAAAGGTGTTAAGTTTTTTTTTTTAAGTAAATCTATATCAGGGAAAAGCAGAAGACAGAGAGGAAGCAGAGCTCCTTGACTATTATTTTACTTCTGGATTCCCTATCAGAGAGAATGATCTTTAGACTTAGGAGAAATGAATTAAAGAGAGTATAAAAACATAAGTAGGGAGAAAGTAAGAGAATATCTAGCTACTATGATGAGTTTGGGTCATGAGGCTCTGATGAACTTGATCCTCCAGTACTGAAAAAACTGGTAGATTTGTCTTACCTGTTCCCTCAGTTTTTAATACCATTCCTTTCAATGTTACTTTGTACCTGTGTTGAAGATGTTCTATATATACCTATAAATGTCATGCTGTCTCTCCTATTAGAATATAAGTTCTTCAAGGAAAGGGATAATTTTACTCTTGACTTTGAATTCCCAGAACCTGGAACATAAGTAGGGACTTAATAAATGACTGTTGATTGATGGAGGGATTGACATCAGTCGGTCATGAAAGAACTGGCAAACATGACTGTCAAGCCACTGTCAATGATATGTGAAAGATCTCAGAAAACAAGATGGCAAATATTTCAGTTTTTGAAAAAGAAAAGAGAACACAATCTGAAAATTAGAGGTATTGAACTTGACTTCAATTCCTGAAACATTTTGGAACAGATCATTTATAGAGATGGTTGATGAACAAGTAGGGAAGGAAGTGATGATTACAAAGAGCTAGATGCCAGGTTAACTTCATTTCCGTTTTTGACAGAACTACAAACTAGTGGGTAAGGGGAATGTTGTGGAAAGAGTTAGCCTGGGTTTTAGCAAAATTTTTTATTGTATCTGATACTGTCATTGTGGAAAAGAGAGATACAGATTAGATGATTATATAATAAGATGTATTCATAAATGATTGGTTATGCTTTCATTTGTTTGGATCTGTTTTATAGTATCTTGATTTCTCATAAAGTCATTAGCTTCCATTTGCTCTAATTTAATTTTGAAGGAATTATTCTCTTCAGTCAGTTTTTGAAATTCCTTTTCTATCTGGACAATTTGACTTTTTAAGGCATTCTTCTCCTCATCTCCTCTTTTTGCCATTTGAGTTAGTCTATTTTTTAAGTTGTTATTTTCTTCAGTCAGGCTGTTCACTCACTTTTCTTGATTTTTTTTGCATCATTCTCATTTCTCTTCCCAATTTTTCCTCCACTTCTCTTACATGTTTTCAATATCCTTCTTGAGCTCCTCCATGGTCTGTAACCAATTCTTATTTTTCTTGGGAACTTTTGATGCAGGAATTTTGACTTTGTTGTCTTCTTCCCATTCCATGCTTTCATCCTTTTTGTCCCCAAAAAAGGAATCTATGGTCGGATTGTGTTTCCTCTGCTTACTCATGTTGCCAGTTAATTACTTGACTTTTGAACTCTTTGCCATGGTAGAACTCTGCTTTCAGAATGGAGAGAGCTTTGTCTCAAATCAGTGGGGTTTTCGCAGCTGCCACAGCAATTAGTAAGACACCCTGCAGCCCCCACAGGCTCTGGCACCTGGCCACACACCTCAGGACCTCTACCCAAGACCAGGATCCAGATCAAAGCAGGTCAAAGCAAGAGCAATTACCCTCTGAATGATCACTTGGTCCCCCTACACTAATTGGTTATATTCAAAGAAGAGGAGATAATAGTTTAAAAAAAGAAGGGAGGGAGATGAGTATTATATGAGCTTTTCCCTCATGGTGGAAGGAGGGAATAACAAAAACAAATTAAGCATAGGACTCTACAGAGAAGAGATGTAAAACGTATCATATTAGAGGGAAAGAGGGGAGGAATTGTGGTAATGAATCTCGTGAACTAAAAGTAAACAAATTAATAAAGACAAAAAAGAAAGAAAAAAAGAGATGGAAGGCATGGTTAGATAACAGTTGTTCTGAAAAAGACTTGGGTGGGTGGGGTGTCTTAGTGGACTAATGAGTCAGCAGGGTAACAGAGTACCAAAAAAAAAAAAAAAGCTAAAGAGATTTTGGGATTCATTAAGAGGGCATACCTTTTGGTGATAATGAGGTGAGAATCACACTGCTCTTGTCAGACCTCATTTAGAATATTTTCCTGAGCATAAGGACTTACGAAGGACATTGATAAGCTGGAGAGTGTCCAGAAAAACCAAGATGGTAAAAGGGTATAAGTCCAGATCAGTTATAGGAACTGGGGATTTTTAGCTGGGAGAAGAGAAGAGTTAGGGTGTCATAATACCATACCAATCTTCAAGTTTTTGAAAAGCTGTCATGGAGAAGAGATTATACATGTTACATTTGGATTCAGAGAGTAGAACCAGGAGCACTGAGTGACAGTTGCAAAGAGGACAATTTAGGAATGGCCTCAGGGAAAAACAAAACAAAACAAAACAAAAATTTCTAACAGTTAGAGTTGTACAAAAGCATAGTGCTAAGTTCCTTCTAATTTGAATGTTCAAGCATTGATCAGAAAAATACTGGTCAGGTTTGGCATAGTGGGGATTCCCTGAGATATGGTCTGAACTAGATCACCACTGAGGTCCCTTCCAGCTCTCAAACTGGTAATTGTCAATTCTGACTGAATAGGAAGGGCAATATCTCCCCCACACACACCTTTTTTGGGGGGGAGGGCAATTGGGGTTAAGTGACTTGCCCAAGGTCACACAGCTAGTTTTTGTGCTAAGTGTCTGAGGCCAGATCTGAACTCAGATGTTTCTGAGGGTTCGTGCTCTATTCACTGGGCCACCTAGCCACCCCTTCCCCCTTTTTTTAAAGCAAGAGAATAGAATTCACAGATTCATGGTTTTTTTTTTCAATTTCTGGCAAAATTCTAAAGCATATTATTTAAGGAATGGCTAGTAAACACATAGAAAATGGAAATCACAAAGATCCCAAAGAATTTAGCATGACTTCATTAAGAACAGGTTTTGCCAAAGTGACCTTGTTTTTCTGAGCATTCTTAAAAATGTAAGATCGAGTGAATGCTACAGAAATAGATTTAGCAAAAGGATTTGATAAAAGCTTATGCTATTTTTATAGAAAAGAAAGATACAGTCAAGAAAATAGTATAGGGTAATTGGATTCAGAATTAAATGAAGTATTGGACCAAGAAGGTACTCATTAATGGATTGCAGTCAACTTTGTGGAGTTCTCTTGTGCCCCAGATATCTGTGCTTGTTGTTGTACATGGCCCTTTTGTCAGTGACTTGGATCAAATGTCTTGATTATTAAATTTATAGAAGGCACAAACTGAGGAAGAATAGCTAGCATTTTGGATGACAGAGTCAGTCAATGGAAAGAGTAGCAACTTTGGAGTTGGATAACTTGGGTTCAAATCTTGGCTCTATAATACATTATTTGTATAAACTTAGGCAGGTTGCCCTAGGCATGAGTTTCCTTATCTGTCAAATGAGAAGACTGGACTAGAGAAGTCTAGGGATCTTTCAAGATCTATTCTATTCTATGATCTTAACATTTCCAACAGTCTTGATACTGGGTCAAATCTAATAAAATGATGTCAGTGGGCAGAACTCAAATTTTCATTGTGTGAAAATTGCCAAGAGGGAGATTAAGATACCACATCAGAAAAATTCCTCAAGAATTTAGGAGATAGTGGGGTTCTCTTTCACTGGAGGGAAGTCTTCAAGGAAAGCTTGGGGGAAACATGGCCTTCAGTTCTCATTTCTATTGCTTACTGGCTCTGGGCAAGTCACTGAACCTTTCAAGTGCCCCTAGATAAATAAAAAGACCAGAAGTTTTGGATTTGCATTGTGTAGAAGACATTTCCTCACCAAGATCACCAGCAATTTCCTCCAAATATGCAATCACAGCCCACCCATGTCTGGACAACCTCTATGTTTCTGTTTCTTGATTGTGCCTACCCAACAAGTTGGGACCTTGTCTGATTTCCCCAATAGCACAAGGATGTCAATGGAGTGCATGGACAATATACTTCATCCTTCACTACATCACCATCTCACCTTCTTTTTTGATCATACAATGATCATATCGGAGCATAGTATTGTGTTTGACACTATAATAGGTGTTTAATAAATTGACTGCCTTTTTCCTTTCCTTTTGCTTTTCTTTAAAGTTCTTAATTTGGAATATACAGTTTCATATAATATGAAATCATGAAAATAAAATAATATGAATGAAATGTGAAAAATAGAAATAAAAACGTAAAGTTTTTACACTTGGGATAAAATAGTCAAGAAGAATAAGAAGGTGAAGACAGCAGTTCATCTAAAAAAAGACATGCAGATTTTAGTGAGCTGAATATTGAATGTGTCAGTGGGTGTGATAAGGCAGACAAAAATCCTTGTGATCATAAGTTGCATCAAGAGAAGAATGGCATTTGGGAATAGGGAGCTGAGTAGTCTTTACTGGTCATGTTACATCTGAAGCAATGATTCTTGCTTTGGTTTTCACATTTTAAAAAAGGATATTAGAAGGGTGGATAGAGAGTGTCCAAAAGAGGGTAACCATGGAGGGGAAGGGTGTTGAGATCATTCCATAAAGATCTAACTATATTCAGTCAGAAAAAAGGAAAATGGGGGGGGGGGGGCAGGGAAGGAGGGAGGTAGGAGATTAAAATAACACAGGATTGCATTCACTGCAAATTTGTTATTTGATCTAAACTGATCCTTCACTGCAACAAGGCAAACAAAACTTTTGCTCCTCCCTAATGGATTATTTTATTTCCTACCGGGAATATTCTGATTTCTCAAACTCCTGAAACCACCCCCACACACATATCCTTGTTGCACAGGACTTGACTTCTAGTATAACTGAGAAACTAGAGGACATTTTTTAAGAGTTTCTTCTCCCCTACTGTCCACCTCAATACCACTTGATATCATTTCCCCTCCCTTCCATCTGCTCCAGTTTCTGGTGGCCCTTCTCTTCATCAAATCTAACCCATCTACCTGTACCACTGATTTGATCTCTTCCAGTAGATTTCCCCCGATCCATCTTTCTGTTCTTTAATTTCTCGCTGCCTGCCGGTTTATTCTCTGCTGCTGTCAAGCTTTCCCAATTTTAAAAGTCAATCAAACAAAAACTCTTCTTTTCATCCCCCCATCCACTTAAACTACTGTCCTAAAAGTCTCCTTTTCACAGCAAAACTCCTAGAAAAACATACTCAGTTGCTTTTATTTTTCTTCTCACTGCCTTCTCAACTCTTTGAAACCTGGCTTTCAGTTCTGGCACTCAAATAAAGCTTCTCCCTCCAAAGCTACCAATGATCTCTTAATTGCCAAATGTGATGTCCTTTTCTCAGTCATTGGAAGCAGTATGGTGTAGGGCATATAGTGTTAGACTTAGAATCAGGCAGGTCTGACTACAAATGCTGCCTCATATCTTCATTAACTATGTGACCCTCGCCCAATCACTTAAACTCAGTTACAGTTTCTTTATACATTAAAAAAAAAGTTGTGTTGGACTCTGTGAACTTGACATATATCCATTCCAGACATAAATCTTAGATTCTAATTCTCATTCTTCTTAACTTCTCTGCAGCATGATACCAGTGACCACCACTTCCTCCCTATATATTCACTCCTCTCTGAGCTTCCACAACACTCCTCTGTCTTGGTTTTTTACTCCCACCATTCTGCTCACTCATCTTCTATGCTTGACCATTATCTATACCCTTTCCCTACCTTTGGTCTACCCCCAAAGCCATGTCCTCGGACCCTCTTCTTCTCTATTTCTGTCCCTTCCATGTGACCTCATCAGCTCCCATGGTTTTATACATTCACTTCAAATTTCTCTTCTGAGCTTCAGGCCATCACCAACCACCTATTGAATATCCCAATTAGATATTCCACAGATATCTCAAACTTTTATGTTCAAAACTGAATTCATTGCCTTTGCTTCCTAAGTCCACCTCTCTTCCAAACTTCCCTATTTCTATTAAGGATACGACCCTGCTTCTAGACACTCAAATCTGCAACCTTACAGTCATCCTCAAATCCTCCCTCTTCTTTGCCCCACATATTCAATCAATTGCTAAATCTAGTAGATTTTACCTGGATACATATCTCTTACATCCAACTCATTCTTTCCACTTACATGATCACAATCCTAATTTAGGCCTTCATCACCCCTCACATGGACTACTGCAAGGGCCTCCTATTTGGTAACCCAAAGTCTTTCCCTTAAACAATTCATCCTCCACAACAAAGAACCAAAGTGAGATTCATATACTCTCTGATCCAGATAAATTAGCCTTCTTGTTGTTCTTGACACACAACATTTTATGAGGACATTAGACAGGAGTCTAAGTACTTTTGCACAGGCTGCTCTCCCTACTCCCTGGCTCCTGTCCCATGCCTCTGTCCTCACCTCTACCTCTTAGCATCTCTAGTTTCCTCCAAAATTCTACACTGTTGAACACCGTCTTCTTTGATACTCTCTTCTCACTACTCTCTCCTGATTCTTGTCCTATGGATCTGACCTTCATAATCTGCCCCTCTCCTTCATTTTCAGTCTTCTTATACCTTGTACTCTTCCCAATCAATTCTGAGATCCAGTGACACTGTCCTCTTTGCTGTTGCTATTCCATCTCCCAAATCCAGGCTGTTCAGTGACTGTCCCCCTTCCTTCAAATGTTCTCCCCCCTCATCTCTGCCTCCTGGCTTCCTACAAGATAAAATCTTTCTCTCAGATAAAATCTGAGCATCTACAGAAAGCCTTTCCTGACTGCCTTAATTCTACTATCTTCCCTCTGTTGATTATTTCATATTTATCCTATATATAGTTTGTTTAAATATAGTTCTGTAGGGCAGCTTGGTGGCAAAGTGAATACAGCACCAATACTGGAATCAGGAGGACCTCTGTTCAATTCAACCTCAGGCACTTACTGGCTGTGTGACTCTCACCAAGTCACTTATCTGTTTGATTTAGTTCCCCAACTATAAAATGAGCAGGAGAAGGAAATGGCAAACCATTTCAATATCTTTGCCAAGAAAACCCAAATGGGATCACAGAGAGTTGGATGTAACTTAAAGAACTCAATAATAACAAGGTTATTTGCACACTGCCTCCCCCATTGTGACCTTGTTGGGGGCAATGAGTGTGTGTGGTTTTTTTTGTTTGTTTTTTATTTTTGGAGGGCAATTGGGGTTAAGTGACTTGCCCAAGGTCACATGGCTAGTTTTTGTGTAAAGTGTCTGAGGCTGGATTTGAACTCAGGTCCTCCTGACTCCAGGGCCGGTGCTCTATTCACTGCATCACCTAGCCACCCCAAGGAGTGTGTTTTGCCTGTCTTTTTACCTGACTCAAATGCCACTTCCTATATGAGACTTTTCCTCATCATTTCAGTTGCTGGTTCCTCATTTCAAAATTATGCATATATATAATACATATTTAATGCATATGCATGTATATATGCATGAATTTATACATATATTATATTTGGCAAATATAAACACACACACACACACACACATATATATACACATACTTATATGTGCACACATTTTCTCCCCAAGTAGTATGTAAGCTCCATGAGGGCAGTGACTATTCTATTTTTTTCTTCATATCTTCAATACCTAACACAGTGTCTGGCAAATAGAAAATGACTGTTGATTGATTAAATATGCCCAAGAAAGCAGAATTAGAAGGAATGCACAGAAATTGAAAAGAGGGAGATTTTGATGTGATGAAAGAAACATTTTCAACAAATCAGAGTTATCTAAAAGTGGAATAGATTAGTTCTGGAGACAGTCCCTTCTTGCTGAAGATCTTCAAGAAAAGTTCAGATAGCAAGTTTGGGGGTTCTAGGCAGAGTGCCTTCCTTTTTAGATATACATTGGATTAAAAGGTCTCTAAGGGAATTTCCAGCTCTGAAATGCTGTAATTGTGATATTTCATTACTCACAGTCATTGTCACAGAAGAATACTGCTGTTAAAGGAGTGGATCATTGTATCAGGGTGAGTTCTGTAGCCACCATTTCCCAGAATGGTCTTATCTTCTTACTTAATTCTGGGTTACACACTGTCCTTTTAGATATGGACTAACTCTACGTGTTGTCCATCCAACTCTATCTTATAATATCATTCTTCATCCGCTTCATTTTTCCTGTGTGATACCGAGGCCAAATTCTTTTGAATAATTACAGATCTTACTTAGAATGTTCTGCAGCATTCCAAGGCTTGATACCATCAGTGCTTTATCTGCAAAAAGGAACATCTGGAAGACTTCACCATTTGTGGGGCAGTTCTATTTTATTCGTTCTCTGTGATGGACGTTCTCCATAACAGTGGCAAACACATTTGATGAGCTTGTGTCTCCCTGCTTTATCCTTTATTTCAAATTATTCCTTGTTATATTTACTAAGATATCTTTCATAATCTTAACATGTACATGGGGGAGGGAGAGGAGGGAAGGAGAGACAGGCTTTCAAGCTCTAGTATGAAATGCTTGTTAATCATACTAAGATCCAGTATTGGATGACTTTAATGATGTACTTTTTTCAAGATAATGGGTTGTGAAAGTATCCCTGTCCTGTTTATATACAGTCATGAAATATTTGGTCTTTTGGTTATCAAGCCTTCAATCTCCCCAGCATTGTGTTCTGCTCAATTGGGACCTTCTCTGTGTATACTTGTCTGCTCTAGAGCTGTTCCTCCCTTCTTTCTTTTGTTCTTTTGAATATCATTTCTAACTCCTTATGAAGATATATAAGACTTCAAAAATGGTGGCCCTCCTGGTATTGAAGAAAAATCAGTTTCTTGTAAAATAAACACTGAGATTTATATATTTCTTCTTCTCCCAGTTTCATCTTTAAATGCCTTAGGGAGAAATATGGTTAATTCAGTCACTTGATAAGTTTTCTATAGATCTTTTTTCTTTCAATCACTTCATCCCTTAACAATGGCCTCCTTTTCATTCCTTGCCCAAGATACTCCATTGAAGAGTTTTCATTGGTTGTCTCCCATGCCTAGAGGCTCTCCCTCCTCATTTCTCCCTCTTAGATTCACTGGCTTCCTTTAAGTCTTAACTAAAGCTCTACTTGCTACACGAAAACTTTCTCAGTCCTCCTTAACTTCCAACTTATCCTTTTCATATTTTACATATACATAGTTTGCATGGTGTCTCCCCTATTAGACTGTGAACTCCTGGAAAACAGAGACTGTTTCTTGCCTTTCTTTGTGTCTCTGGCATGCCCTTGTAAATGCTTTACATGGTTAGACTTTTGCAAGAAACAGTAGTAGTCCACAGTATTGCTGTATTTTAAGAAATGATATATGTGATGAATACAAAGAAATATGGAAAAAAATCTACATGAATTGATTCAGAATGAATCACAGCCAAGAAAACAATACACATAAAACCACAACAATATGAAAGGAAAGAAAAACTACACAAACGCACACACCCCAAATGTGAATGAAACAAAAATATAAAGACCAAAAGTAGGACTAAAATGAAGAGAGAAAACACCCCCAACCCAACCTTTTGTGGAGGTGGACGGCTCACAGTTGTTACATGTTACACGTGCTTAGGATGTTTTCAGTACGAAACTTTCCAACCAAACAATTTCAGTTATGTTTATGATGGAAACCTATTAAAGCTGCCCCCAGGCCAAATATTCTAACTTCATTATAGACCCGGCCCCACTGAACAGTAGGCCCACTGTACCCACCTAGACACCCCCCCCCCATCCCTACCAATGTCCTAACTTCTTCACATGTCTCACTGCTCACTAGAACAACAGTTGTGTCCATGAACTCATATTTCTCACAGAACAGCAGGCATGTCCATGTGATGGGATCCCAGCCACTGTCTCTACTGAGCCACTGCCCCCAGACCCATTCCCACAAAAACAGATATGTTCTTGTATTCAACTACAATCACATCATTCATCTAACCCAAGACAGGACCACAATACCTAATTATCTATCTTGACCAGAAAAGACCACAATAGCTAGCCAATTGTAGGTCATGACCAGAATGTTTAACCACCGAACAATACTTAATCCCTTAACAAACTCCTTCTGTCTTTTTAATATTAATCATATTCCTATATTCTATGTAAATTTTGAGTGTGTAGTCAGCATCTTTACCCTATAAAAATCCATTTTGCTTTCTCTGAAGCTGCTGGTTCCTCTTGGAACTTAACCCACTTTATGAGAGGCATCAATCTCAATAATTGCCTATACTTGGATTACAAGTGTTCTGACTCTGAATTCTTTGATACAGTCCCACCAGAACACATAATGAAACCCCAATAGTTTTTGGGTGGATAGAGCCCCCAGTGCACCAGTTTTTGGTGTCCCTGGGTGGACTGAATCTCTGACTTTGACCTCCCTCTCCATGTGGAGCAGAGTCTCTGATTTGAACCCCCTCTAATTCAAAGGTAAGCCTATCTTTTCCCCTTCTCTTATCTGGGAGGTCTTCTAATCACCTAGGAAGGCTTGGCTGGATCGCTTGGGCCATAGTACCCAAGGCTTTCCAGGTGGCGAATTCCCTCTGGACAGAGGACACTCTGCTTGGAAATTTCACAGGGAGTTCTTTATGAACTTCAGTGGTATGCCACTGAAGAGATGAATGTGTCTATGGGGGGTATTTCCTTAGGCTTACTGACATTCAGTCCCAAAGTCCATCTCAAGGGACTGCTAAGATGTAATAGCACCTGGTCTTTATATAATCTGAAAGACCAAGAAAAGTTACCAATATCTATGCTTTCTGTTTCTATCTATCTACTCTGTGTCTGTGTAAAAATCCCTGAGTCTGTCACCTTGTAAAATTCAAAATGCAGCCAACCATAAAAGATAAAACTGTGCCTGGTCTAGAAAGATTGATGGTCTCTCTTTTTTTTTTTTTTTAAAGCAATTGGGGTTAAGTAACTTGGCCAAGGTTACATGGCCAGTTATTTTGTGTGGGTGTTAAGTATCCGAGGTTGGAACCGATCCTGGGTCCTCCTGACTCCAGGGCTGGTGCTGTTACTCACTGTGCTACCTAGCCGCCCCCAATTTTTTTTTTTTTGCATTTTGGAGGGCAATTGGGGTTAAGTGACTTGCCCAAAGTCACATGGCTAGTTTTTTTGTTAAGTGTCTGAGGCAGGATTTGAACTCAGGTCCTCCTGACTGCAGGGCCAGTGCTCTATTCACTGTGCCACCTAGCTGCCCAGATTGATGGTCTCTTAAAGAAAGGTTGTTGGAAAAAACAAAAAACCTCTCTCTCTCTCTCTCTCTCTCTCTCTCTCTCTCTCTCTCTCTCTCACTCTCTCTCTCTCTATGTCTCTCTCTCTTTCTCTCTCTCTCTCTCTCTCTCTCTCTCTCTCTCTCTCCCTCTCTCTCCCCCCTCCCCCCCCCACCCTCTCTCTCTTTCTTTAGACTGTGGCCAAGTTCTGGAGGCAGAGAGATGGACAGAAAAAGAGGAAGGGGAAACTTTTCTAAGATCTATTTAAGAGAAAAGGGGTCACTTCACTGATAAAAGAGAGGTAGGTGTCAAGGCTGCACTTTGGAATAGGACTAGCACTGAACTCTTTCCTGGGTCACAGACAGAGAACTGTGTAATATTATTGGGATTATAGATCCTGGTAATTGAATTCATTCTAGTTACTATTTGGCATAAAGATAAATTGGGAAAAAGCATAGATCTGAAGAAGAGACACCTCAGAGGTGAAGCTTTGAGCTCTCCCATATGGGGAAGGGGGGACTAGGTGCTACTGGATCTTTTCCAGAGTCCCATTCACTTTGACTGGAAGGTTCAAAACTTTCACTTTCAACGAAATTTTTAAGGAGTGGACACAGAATTGAAGTTTACTTGAGCAAAAGTTCCAAAAAAACCTCCCACTAAGATTCTCTTCCCTGTAGTCCTACCTCTGAGGAGGTTAGGGCTACAGTGCCTTCTCCATGTCATCCTCACTCTGACAGAGCTAAGGATACAGCAAAAGGTTAGAATCATTAAGATAATTCACCCTATCTCCTTGGCTCTGCTTGAGCTAAGGCTGCAGTGAAAAATTAGAAGAATGGTAGGCAATTTGGGTTAACCTCGCCCACCTAGTGAAAGGAACAAGGGAGGAGGCACAACAGTTACAGAGGACTGGCAATACCCCTAGGCCCCTGGGCACTCTGAAGCCCACTCCTCGAGGCAAGTAGATGAACCTCTTCTCTCAAAACTTCGAGTCCTGACTTCCACATCGCCAGAACCTGGAGCTTCTGCTCCAAGTTCCCCAAAGCTGAGCAACCCCTATCAGGAAGCTTGTAGGTTCCTCAGGGATCCTCTTTCTTATCCACCAAAACCCCTTCCTCAATAGCCCCCTGGACCTTTAATTCAGGTGCTGGACTCTACAACCTCCTGGAGCCCCCCAGTCTTTAGTCCCTTCCACACAGGGAGCAGTGCCCTCTTCCTCCTTCCTTCCCAAATTGACCACCCCCACAACCATGTTCTGCAAGTGCAGGGAGAGGAAAAAAAGAAAGGGGGAAATGAGGTCAGAAGTCAACCAGCATTTGCACTTGGTAAGCCCAATCTTCTATCAATAATTTTTATATGTGATCTGGAAATTCAATTAATGTCATCTGAAGTTTACTGTTTGTGTTATTATTGTATTTCAAAATTGTAGTACAATTCTCTTATGTTGTAAAACTTGAGTGACCATTGCAAGCCAGAAATATGTTAGGCAAAGAAACTTTTAATCTGAACTTAGTGGAAACTAAAAGACAGTGGGAAAAAAAGTTGTTTAAAACCAGTTATGTTATTTTATTAATTCCTGCTAATTCTGTCTTACAGCTAAAACAAGATGGTTCTCATCTATGAAAACTGTAAGATTGTTAACTAAGTTATTTGAGATTATTGCTATAATGTTAAAACCTAAAAATTGACCCCACAGCAGCACTAAGGATAGACAGTGTAGACATTCCCTTCTAATAATTTCAGAGGCTGGACCTATTTGGAGCTCTCTAATGAGGGACTGAAGTTGACACCTGGCTCTGACCTGCTACCTGTTGCTAAGCAATGGCAACTGGACAGTACCTGTTGCAGGCTGAAAGTTCCTCTGAGGGCCAGGGCTCGATGGGGTCCGAGGAGAACTGTTGGGCCGCTCCCATGTAGTCTCTAGTCAAAGAGAACAGCATTGTGAGTGTCAAAGGACAGAACAAGAGATAGCAAGTACAAGAAGGATGAAGCCAAAAGGGAGAGATCTTTTCAGGCTTCACAGGGAAGGTTCTTTTTCTTCTTTGCCCAAAAAATTAAGGGGCATGACATGATTGTCCCCATCTCCCCCCCGCCCCATGTTTATAGCCAGAGTCTCAAGGAATGGAAAGACCTGAAGTGTAGGATTCATCTGCAGTATTGTGGTAGAGAAGGAAGTATCTGCTATAGGCTTGGGATTTCCAAACTGAGCCCTCTTTATAAGAAAGAAAGAAAGAAAGAAAGAAAGAAAGAAAGAAAGAAAGAAAG
>NW_027187380.1:33820788-33839744 GCF_028583685.1 Petaurus breviceps papuanus
AAGAAAGAAAGAAAGAAAGAAAGAAAGAAAGAAAGAAAGAAAGAAAGAAAGAAAGAAAGAAAGAAAGAAAGAAAGAAAGAAAGAAAGAAAGAAAGAAAGAAAGAAAGAAAGAAAGGAAGGAAGGAAGAAAGAAAGAAAGAAAGAAAGAAAGAAAGAAAGAAAGAAAGAAAGAAAGAAAGAAAGAAAGAAAGGAAGGAAGAGAGAGAAAGAAAGAAAGAGAGAGAGAGAAAGGAGGAAGGAAGGAAGGAAGGAAGGAAGGAAGGAAGGAAGGAAGGAAGGAAGGAAGGAAGGAAGGAAGGAAGGAAGGAAGGAAAAGAAAAAAATTTACAAAAGTCCCAGAAAGCTTATTCCAAAGACAAGCTGCCCTCTCTCATCCCTTAATCAAACACCACCAGTGAACACCAACTAAAATCTCCTTTGAAGTGTTTCGCTAGTTCCTGTGATATCCTACTTTCTGAGGTAGTTTTACTGCTGGGAATGTTTGATGTATTTCTACAACAGAAGTCCTCAAAACTTTCAGAAAAAGATTTTATTTTTCATATTTCCTAAATTTTGTGATCACTTAGCCTGAGGCTTAGGAAAATAAAATTACAAAAGCCCTAGCAGATCGAAAAGTGCAAATCTTAGTTTTATTCCTGCTCCACTTCAAAATCTTGGCAAATAGAAGGCTAATAAATTTACAATAAGACTCCTTATCCTCTCCCCTCATGTTACAGATGAGAAAACTGAGGCCCACATGGGGAAAGTGACTTGCCCAGGCTCATAACAGGTAGTAAAGTAGGAAGAGCTAGCCTTTGAACCTATTTTGTTATTCGAAATTCTCTTTTCCCACTACTGTTTCACCAGGTGAATTCATCAGTGTTTGTGGATTTCAATGATCAACTTTATGTTGATGATTCTCAAATCTACTATATTCAGTCCTAATTTCTCAGGTGATTTCCAGACTTGAATCTCCTAATGCCAACAGGATGTCTTATAGACATCTTCCACTCAACATTTTCAAAGCTCATTATCTTTCTTCCCAAACTCTCTGGTCTTCATAACTTCCTTATTATTAGAATATTGCCATCTCCCCAGTAACCTAGGCTCAAAATCTAGGTGCCATCCTTGATTCCTCACTCTCACCCTCCATCTCTTGCCAAGTTTTGTTGATTTTATCTTCATAGTATCTCTCACAGTATGCCTGTTTCTGCCTTCTGATATTGCCAACATGCTGGTGGCAGGCCCTCATCACCTCATGCCTAGATTATTGCAATAGCTTGCTGGTTGGTCTCCCCGCCACAAGTCTCTCCCTACTCCAATCCATCCTCTAATTGACTGTCAAAGGGATCTTCCTAAAGTACAGATCTAGCTATGTCACCCCCAAATCCTCCTTCAATAAGCTCTAGTTGCTCCCTATCACCTACAGGATCAAATAAAAACCTTCTACTTGACATTTAAACCCCTTCATAAGTTGTCTTCATTTCCAGTCTTCTTACACCAACCCCCCCCCAAGCCTCCCCCACCCCCAACCGAGTACTCTTCAGTACAGTGACCCTGGCCTCCCTTGCTTTTCTCATATAAGAAACCTGACTCCAAGTATTTTCACTGGCTCTCTCCCATGCCTACAATACTCTGTTTCATTTCCACTTCTTGGCTTCTTTGGTTTCTTTCAAGTTGCAGATAAAAATCTTACCTTCCACATAGAAACCTTTCCTGATCCTCTTTTAATGCTAGTGTCTTCCCTCTGTTGATTATTTCAGATTTGTTCTGTATATCAGTCAATAAACATTGTATATAGCTTGTTTATGCATAATTGTTTGTATGTTGTCATTCCCATTTTAGACTGTTAGCTTTTTGAGAGTAGGGACTGTTTTTTTCTTTGTATTCCCAGAGCTTAGCAGAGTGTCTGGAAGATAGTAGGCACTTAATGAATGACTGACCATGATTGAGATAGTAACATACTTGGAGATATACTATGTTAAAAGCTGCTTCTATCTAAGCAAATCCATCTCTGCTCAAACTTCGACTTGGGATGTTATGAGGAATATAAAAAAACTAAATGATACAGTGGACAGAGTATTGGATCTGTAGTCCTGAAGACCTGAGTTCAGATCCTGCCTCAAATACTTCCTAACTATGTGACACTATCACACAAGTAACTTAACCTCTTTCAAGCTCAGTTTCCTCATCTGTTAAAATGGTGTTTTACACTCAAAGAGCTGTTGTGAGGATCAAATGAGATAACAAAATATTAAGAACTTTGCCAAAGTACTATAAATGCTAATATCATTAAAATGGAAATCAAGACCTATGTGACTATTACTCCACTTCACAACTTCTGAGATGAAGTTGTGCCATGGGAAGACTCTAAAAACCCCATTTTCTCTTCTGGTCATAGCTATGCCACAGTAATATAAAACAAGTCTGTATCATAAATTGAGGGCCAGAATTTACTCTAGTAGGCTGATAATCTCCCTAAATGCAGCTGTAACACTGAAGTTTGGAAAGCAACCCACCTGGGTTATATGATTAGCAGCAAAAAGGCCAGTCAGATATCTTCCAATTGACCATACCACCCACACGATAGAAATTGAGGCCAATGTTAAGACAGAAATGTGTCTTGGCCTTGGTGATATCTGACTGGGTGAGATCTATTGAAAATACTAACTTCAGCAGAATTTAGGGCAGAATTTGAGTCCTTGGTCACCCTAGATATCAGTGAAGGTCCCAACTCATGAAAAGATACTTTCCTGCCCTGGAACCCTCCAGAAGAGCAGGTTTAAAATTAAAACAAAAGGATTGAGGCTTGCCAAGTAGCAGCCCCTCCCATAACCTTCCCCTCACCCCCACACCCAGTTTACATGGAAACACATTTTTCTGGAATGACAACTTCAACTCAATCTTTGGCTTCACCCACTGAAAGCAAGGGAGCCAAGCACACCCTAAAAAGGAGAGCTTTTCATAGCAATGAGATCAGAGGGGACTATTATTCTGGTCACCACCACAGCAGCCCAGAAACTCAATTTTATCCTCTTGATGGCTCCATAACATCCCCAGGTCTTTTCCAGGACTAGGAAGGGGGGGAAGCAATACATCTGGGTTATATTCTTAGCAGCAAGAAATTCCTTAACTAGTGATTTTATTTACAGGTTGAAAGATAATGACCCAGTGAAGGAGCTATCCAAAGTAGTTAATCTGAATTTCAGAGAAAGAGACAGATCAGCGAAACCTTACTCTAGAGCTGATATCCCAGGAGAAGAGCAGTTTATCTTGAAATATTCATCTGAGAATGAAGATAGTTTCCCTTTTCTTTTAATTGATCCTTTTCAGTCCAGCTATATACCCCCTTCAACCTGCCCAATGTCTGTGTCTGTTGGTCTATCTCCCTCCACCCATTCTGCTGTTCTCTCTCCCTCTGTATTTCTGAGACCTCAGGAGTGTGTCTGGGCTGGTATTTCAAGCTCTTCTTGGCATGGTCCAGCCCTATCAGTAGTAGCACACTCCCTGCCTTTCTCAATTCTATTACAGAAGCTGTTGGCTCACCCAACAGGTTGTCTTACTTCCTTCTGGGCCAAACCTCTATGGATATAGTTGCTCTGTGTAATGTGAGGGTAGGCTAGGTCCCAAGCAAATTGCTAGAATAGAAATGTCTTTTCTCACATGTCTTTGGGAGTAGTTAAGAAATATAGCTGCTACCTGAACTTCATATATGATTGTTTCAGTTTTTTACATTTTACATTTACAGTATTCTAATTATTTTATGTCTACCACCAGGCAATAAATGGCTCAATGGCCCAGATAATATCTTTTCACAGACAAAATATTGAAGGAAGCTAGATGGCTCAATGGATAGAGCACTGGGCTGAAGTCAAGAAGGTCTGAGCTCAAATCTGGCCTCAAACAGTTACTAGCTGTGTGACCCTGGGCAGTTAACTTAGCCTCTGTTTGCCTAGGAGGCAGCAAAGTGGCTCAATGAAAAGGGTGCTGGGCCTGGAGTCAGGTAGACCTGAGTTCAAATCCTGTCTCAGATACTTACTTGCTGTGTGACCCTGGTCAAGTCACTTAGCCTGTTTGCCTTAGTCCACTGGAAAAGGAAATGGCAAACCACTCTAGTATCTTTGACAAGAAAATCCCCTGGACAACATTGGTGTGAGCTACCATCATCATTGCCCCAAGGAATACTGACCTGGGAATCTGGAAATGTTGGTGTTAGTTCCTGCTCTTCCCTAACTAGGCATATGACCTTACTTTTCTAGACTCTTTCTTCATCTGTCAGCCAGGAGACTGTGGCAGTGAATAACTGTTCTTCTGTAACCACCCATACACGTATGCTACACAATGGGAAAATTAGTCTACATTTTATGGAGAACTGTAAGTTTTCAAAGAGTTTTGTGTGAACTCTCATTTGACACAGTATCTTTGTGAGATGGGTGACATATTTGGTTTGATTATACCTATAATTCCATTGATATGGGCAATTCCTTAAAAAGTTAAGTTACATATATCCCTAAAATTTACTCACCAATATTAACTCTCAGGGGAAAAAGTAGAAACTAGGGTTCTGCCTAACAAGCAGGAACGATGGAGGGAGGATTGCTGGCCAGCTCTGTAAGGACCTCTCAAAGTATGTTTCAGGTATATCAGTAAATCTGTGTCATGGTTTTGGTGTAGTTATACCCAATACATGACATATTAGTCAAAAAACTTTCTGATTCTCCATTAGAAGAAGCAGTATATTATACTGCAAGGATCCCAGAAGTCTGACTCAAGCTTGAATCAAGATCTTGATTTGATGCTGTCTTGGACACTTACTAGCTGTGTGTGGCTTTGGCTAGGCCAATCCCTTTTAAGTCTCAATTCTTCAAACTATAAAGTAAACCTAATAAATATCTGCCTTACCAATCTGACTGGGGCAGCAAGGTACCCCCTAGATAGACAGTACTGGGCCTGGAATCAGGAAGACTCATCTTTCCAAGTTCGAATTTGGCCCCAGACATTTGCTAGCTATGTGACCCTGGGTAAGTCACTTAACCTTGTTTTCCTCAGTTTCCTCATCTGTAAAATGAGCTGGAGAAAAAAATGGCAAAGCACTTCAGTATCTTTGCCAAGAAAACTCCAAATGGGGCTTTTCAACAGAACAACAACAATACCAATCCGACAAGATGTCTGTGAGGTTCAAAGAAGTTTGTATGAGAAGATGTTCTTTGTAAACTATAAAGCATTATCCATCCATCTAGCTAGCTAGCTAGCTATATACAAGCTATTGTTCTCCACTAAAACCTAATTCAGGTGCCTCATCATAGCACACAGGTGCCTCTTGATTATGCCCATCACGTACAGCTTTGAGTATAAGCCTCGAGAAAGTTTATCCTCTGAAGACCAAATGAGTCAAGCCCAGAGAGGATCAGCTTAGGTAACTCCAGAGAGGACCAGCCTAGGGAAACCCAGAGTTTCATCACTAGAAGTTTGGCCACTGGATAAGAGAAGCAGAACTTGATCTCAGGCCTTCCTGACTAGGACCAGAGCTCCAGCCACATCTACAATCATTGTTATTGCTGCTGCCATTGTTGCCGCTGCTCTGCTGCTACTATTACTACCATTACTGCAGCTTCAGGTTTCACCCCATCAACTTGTTCTCTGCTAGGTTCTTCCCCCCCTCCCAAATTTAATTTCTTCATAGATAACTTAAATAAATGAATAAAATAAAATATTAGTTGAATCTCTTCATCTTTATAATTTTCTCTGGACACAGGACCATGATGGGACCTAATCTGGAGCTAAATACTCCCTGAATACCAATATAAACAAACCACAATGCTGTATCCTAGGGTAGCAGTGGAAATAAAAGGGCTAATCTTCCCTGGAAAGGCTTATTGGGCTGCCATGCTAGTCTTGTCCCTCCTCATTTTCAGATAGGGCACTTTTTATATATGAAAAAATAATTCTTGGGGTAAGGGTCTTGCCTAGAGTAACACAAGTAGTAAGTAGTGGGATAAGACTTAAGCCAGGTCCAATGACACCAAATCCAGTAATTCTGAATCCTAAAATACTACCTACCCCAGGAAAATCAGAAGTTATCTTTTACTAAAATAACTGTCAATACAATAAAATGGCTAAATAATAATTACTATTCTAAATAATACCTCTTTCTTTACCTTCAGCCAGTTCCTGAAACCTGCTAGCCTTAAAGAAAGTCTCTAGTAATTAATTCCATTTTCAAAACAGCTTTAACAGCATAGAAATAAATCCTGTTATCACAAACCCTGATAAAATTTAATTAATTGCTTTGAACTTGATAAAGCAAGCAGAAAAAAATAATTAGCATTTTCAGAAAATGAGTAATGAAGGCTATCTTATGATATCTCTAGCTCTTATGCAAATTAACTTGGTGGGCTCTAAGTGATGTAAACGTGAACCTGAACCTTCCAGAATATCTCCTTTTTTGCTTTCCTCCCCTTTTAAAGATGCAAAAAAAAAAATGATAAATAGTTTACCACATGTTATTTTAGACACCTTATCCCATCTCTTCTATATGCTACCTGTGTGACTTAAGAAAAGTAACTCAAGTTTGACAGGCCTTGATTTCTTTGTAAAATAGGGGAGAAATGGGGAACTGGACTGGATGACCTCTGAAGGCCTTTCCAACTCAAAATGTATTATTCTATGATCTCATTTAATCTACAAAATCCTGTGAGATGGGGAAGAGAAGTATGTATAGATGAAAAGAATAAGGACTGACTTGTTATAGTGGAAGAACCTGGACCCATAGACACAGACACAAACATAAAGATAATGATAGTTTTTTTTAGTTGATTTTCTAGGACTCTCTAAGTACACCACCATATCATCTGCAAAGAGTGATAGCTTTGTTTCCTCATGGCCTATTTCTAATTCCTTCAATTTCTTTTTCTCCTCTTATTGCTAGAGCTAACATTGTACACAGTAACAGCAACATTGTGCGATGACCAGCTTTGATAGACTTAGCTCTTCTTGGCAATACAATGATCTAAGACAATTCCAAAAGTCTCATGATGGAAAATGCTGTCCACATCTAAAGAAAGGTGAAAACAATAGTCTGAATGCAGATGGAAGCATTCTATTTTCTCTCTTTTTTTTTTTCTCATGGCTTTCCCCTTCTGTTTCTTCTTTCACAACACGACTAATGTGGAAATATGTTTAATATGACTGTACATGTATAACCTATATCAGATTGCTGGTCATCTTAGGGAGAGAGGGAAGGAGAAGAAACCTTGGAATTCAAAATCTTATAAAAGTGAATGCTGAAAACTATTTTTACATGTAATTGGAAAAAATAAAATACGACTAAGTGAGGGGAAAGATAAAGATAGTAACTCACATTTATTTATTACTTTGAATTATGGAAAGCAGTCTTCTGGGGAAACAAATCCAACAAGTTGTGCTATTATTAGTAAGACAAGTAATATTACCACCATTTTGTAGATGAGTAAACAAGAATCTTAGATAACTAAAATGACATGCTCTGGGAAAGTACTAGCCTGCAGATAAACAAACAGAATCCCCTAGTTCAGTGATGTGAATTTCAAGAGGGGAAAATATGTAGGAAAACTTGAGTTTCTTGAGTCCTGTCTCTGATACTGTGTGACCATGGATAAGATATAATGTCTCTGTCATAAGAAATTATCTTATAGATAAGAGAAAGAAACCTCCCTCAAACAGTTAATTTAACATCCCTGGGCCTCAGTTTCCCTCATCAGTAAAATGAAGGAGATTGAATTAAATAGCCTCTGAAGTCTTATCCAGTCCTAAACATATGATCCTATGATTAGAACAAATAATAATGATGATAAAAGTTGCCAGATAAGGACCTAGCTACATGAAATCCAATGGTTTGTTACACAACCATTTATTTGATAAATGAAAATGTTATAAAATATCTTTGCTGGTTTTTCCCTCCAGGAAATAGTTCTTTTTTTCCAAACCTCCTTTTTTACTTTTTAGAATTATGGGTCATCATACTGGGCTAGTGGTTTAAATAAAAACAACACAAAAAGCACAAAATTATTATAAATGTGATTGAGTATTGTTGTTGTTATTCACAACAATCACCATCATAATAAGATTCATTAAGCTACAGGCCACTTTAATATTTCTGAGCTATGGGTGCTTCAATTAGTTAATAAGAGAAGGGCTTTGATCATTTTGCTCTCTGTATAAAAAGCCTGCAGGTATTTACCAGAGAGTTGGCCCTCTTTGGCATTTGCTTGGGATTACTTCTGTAAGCAGGGCTTTGCCCTGTCTAGGTAACCATGACCTAAAATGGAGACATTCTGAATTTCTCTACCATGTGGGCTGGAGAAGCCTCCTCAGCTGCACAGGGAAACAGGGGATGTCATATGAGATAGCCTCTATTTTTTTCTTCCATGGTGTCCAGAGAAGATGAAGACCATATTCATTCATAGCAGGAACACCATGAACTAAATGCATAGGGGACCTTCACCCCTCTCTTTTTTAACCTGTGGTCTTAAGAACTGGGTTTGGGGATTTTGTTTTGGTCTGTTTTGTTTATCTGTTTCAGTTCTAGGTAGAGGTAGTGAATTGGGCTATGGAAATCTTGGAGGCTGCCAGATTTTCAGCCAACTAACCTGAGCACAGGAGAAGTCAGGGTTAGAGAGATTTGGGTCCAAGGGAGGTTTTGGGTTTGGAATTTGATTGGACTGTGCTATATAAGAACTGAACTAAACTGCGACGAGTTGGGGTGTGTGTGCATGTGTGTGTGCATATGTGTGTGTGTGTGTGTGTGTGTGTGGAGGGTATAAGGTGGATTGTGCTCTGAGGTATTAGGGGAATGTTTATACATTTGAATTAATTTTTTTAGCTTTATAATTGTTAATCTGACTGTTCAATGGTCAAATGGAACTAAGGTTCCGGGTACCCCTAAAATTGGAAAACACCATTGGTGGGGGCTGGATCTAATGGCAGAGAGATGAGTCAACCCTCTCTTCCCCATTCCCATTACCTCCAGCAAACACCCTTAAGGATAATAGAAAATCCTGAGGCTGGGGGAAATATAGTTCATCTCACTTTCAGGCAATGTGGGCCAGAGTACACACTGCTGACAAGCATTACATATCTACTATGTGGCAGGTACCATGCTACGTAGTGAGGATACAAAGTGAGGCAAAAAGACTCTTAAAGACCTCATAGTCATTAGAAGACTATGAGGAGATGGGGAAACAACACATAAAATAACTATGTGCAACTAAGAGCTATGTAGTACCTTTGTACCTATGTAGTTTGGAAATAACCATCACAGGAAAGTACTAGCATTAAGGGGGATCAGGAAAGGTTTCCTGCAGAAGTTGAGACTTTAACTGAGCCTTAACGAAAGCCAGAAAAGTCAAAAGATAGAGATGAGGAAAGAGAATTTTAGAATTCAAGGGGGATAGACAGTAAAAATGGCAAGAATCTTAAGGCAAAATGTCTTTTGGGAAGAACAAGAAGGAAGTGAGTTTCACTGGATAAAAGAGTACTGGAGGGGATGTGATATGTCCCCCTTTGAATGTGAAAAAATGGTTTTATTATTATTCCAAAATAATTGATTTCTATATATATTAGAATTGACCACCCTATAAGTAATTACAATTTATTATTACAAATGGATTTATCTATGTTTTCAATTTTTCTTTTCAGTCCTGCCTAACTATTTAGAGGGTCGGTATTCAAAATGCTAGTAATTTACTGCCAGGAAAGACATAGATGAAGGGCAGAAGACTAAAAACCTGGATGGAGGAAAAAAAATTTTATGGGAATAGCTGATCAAATTTGCCCCCATTTCTAATGGAAAAAAAAGCAATATCATATAGCATTGTAACAGCAGAAGTGAACAGAAGGGTAAGAGCTAAACAAACAGGAGCTTTAGCCAAACAACTGCTGTATTGGAGGTAGTAGACAGGAGATAAAAAGCTAAGGGGATTTAGCATTGAATTTATGAAGCTAATATGAGGGTACAGAAGCAGACAGGCATGCTAAGTTTGGTATTGACTATGATGAATTTGAAGCGACAAGAGGACATCCAAGTGAAAACATCTAGTAGTCAGGAATGCTTATTTAAGGATGGAGAACAGGTGAGAGGTCAAGACTGCAGAAGTGGAACTTGGAAGTCATAATAACAGTCATATTAATAATCATATTTCATTACATTTATAAGTAATCTGTTTACTGAGAAGTATTTTCACACTCTCTCCTTTAATCTTCACAACTCTCTGATGGAGGTAGAGTAGGCATTTTTATTATTCCCATTTTATAGAGAAGACAGAGAAATTGAAGTTGTTTTCTTAAAATTTAACAGCAAAAAGATGCCAGAGCTGAGAATCAGTTATGGGCCATGGATCAAATATGGACCTGACATACCAAAGCTGTTGTTTTTGTTACTATACTATTTATAATGAAGTGATAATTGTATCCACAAAAATTGGGTGAGTTCTTTGAGGTAGAAGATATTCAGAGGAACAGACATACAGGTAGAAAGAAAAGTAAGCAATCAATCAAGAAACATCTATTAAATACCTATTAGTACTACTATTGGGGGGGAGGGGCAATTGGGGTTAAGTGACTTGCCCAAGGTCACATGGCTAGTTTTTGTGTTAAGTGTCTGAGGCCACATTTGAACTAAGGTCCTCCTGACTCCAGGGCCAGTGCTCTATTCACTGTGCCACCTAGCTCCCCTATTAGTACTACTATTACAATACAAATTATTGTGCAAGGGGGTAGGTATGTGAAGACCAAAAGAAAAAAAAGTCCCTCCCTTTAAGAAGCTTGCTTTCTATAGTGGAAGGCAGTGTATATGTGTATAAGTAGATGTACATATTCTAATACATATTCGTATTTAAGAATCTACAAAATGAATATGAGATCAATACAAGGGAATTTGGTGGTGGTGGTGGGATACATGGGAGATAATGCTTGAGCTGAGCTTGGAAGGAAGCTAACTAAGGAGTCTATGAGGTGGAAGTGACTTGGGAGTTCATTCCATGCATGAGGGACAACCTGTGCTACGGCATGGGAAATGCAGATAAAATATCATATATGAGGAACAATAACTGGGCCAGTCTAGCTGGATTGTAAAGTATTGAAAAGGTAGGGTAGGCAAAGATTGTAAAGGGCTATAAAAGCCAAACAGGAGTTTGTATGGGCAATGGGAATTATTGGGGTTTATTTAATTCTTACAACAACTCTAGAAGGTAAGTATTATTATTATCCCCATTTTGCAGTTAGGGAAACTGAGGCAGGTGGCAGTTAAGTGAGTTGCCCAAGGTCATACAATTAGTAAGTGCCTGAGGCCACATTTTAATTCAGATTTTTCTGAGCCTTATCCATTGTATCACCTAGCCACCACTGGCCATGTGACTAAATATCAACTAGGTAGCTAGAGATTCAGTATTAGAACTCAGGAGAAAGACTAGCACTAAATATATAGATCTCTTTTTTCTTTTTTGATTTTAAAGAATACTATTTATTACATGGGATGACTCTATGGGATAGGGAGGGATGCTCAAAAAAACTATGATGATATAAATAAACAAGATATCAATAAAAACCCTTTTTTTTTAAAAAAAAAAAAAAGGAAAGGGCATTAGATTTGGCTATTAAGAAGAGATCACTGGGGATTTTGAAAAGATGGATGAAATTGGAGGCCAGACTGCAGAGTTGAGAAATAAGTAAGAGTAGAAGTTGAAACATAAAATGCAGACAGTTTTTTTCCCTAACGGCTTGTCTGAAAAAAGTAAAAGAGATACAGGATGACAACTTGAGAAGATTATAGAGTGTAGTGATTTTTTTTTTTTGAGATAGGGAGACTTGGGAGTGTTTGTGGGCAGCAGAGAAGGATGTAGTAGATAGGGAGAGACTGAAGAGTGAAGGGACAATTTGCTGGAGAATGGGAAAGGGGAATAAGATTGAAGGTACAGGTACAGAGCTTTGGTCATGGTAAAGAGAATGATTACCTCTTCATCAGAGATTGAAGTAAAGGAGAGAATGGGGGATTGTGTCAAAGGGCTTTGAAACATAGGAGAAAGGGAATCCACTTTGCTCTTCTAGAAGTCAAAGAAGAAGAAAATTTCAAGGATGGGACAATTGACAGTGTCTAATATAGCAGAGATTCCAAAGTAAAAGATGTATGAGAAAAGGACATTGGATTTGGCAACAACGAGACCACTGGTAATTAGAACAGAATTGAGTGCTGCAAAATACCAAAAATGGTTAAGGAAGAAATAGATAATGAGCAAAAAGAAAATGTAGATTTAGAATAGATTTATTCTGGAAGAGTGACCAATGACAGAAAAGAAACAGGATCACTCTATTTTCCAATACAGAGTAAATATCCTATGTTTCTACCAGTGTCTTTTCTTCCTTCAATCACAAAACACTTCTATTATCTCTTCTGTGTCATAAGCCAACATATCAGGAGCTAGAGAGGACCTCAAAAATTACCTAATTTTATTCCCTTGATTTTATAGACGGAAAAACTGAGGGCTATAAGCAGTTAACAATACCAACATTTTACTGAGCTTTCCCAGAGTATTCTACTCACTTTGGCTCTCTTTAGAATGAAATTTGCAGAATCATGTTATGGTATTAGACAAAGATAACAATGCAGACAACACAATACAAATGAAAAACTTAAAAGCTAATGCAGCCTTCTCTTCCATTGGTACACGAACATATACACTAACCTCCCACCAGAGACATTTCAAGTGTCTTATGAATGACTAAAGTTTTGCTTCCTTATATATGGAAGGGTTAAAATGCAATAGATTGGGGCGGCCAGGTGGCTCAGCAAGTAAGAGCACCAGCTCCAGTGTCGGGATGACCTGGGGATCAAATCCGGGCTCAGATACTTAGCACCACACCCAGAAATAATAACTGGCCGTGTAACCTTGAGCAAGTTACTTAACCCCGATTGCTTTAAAAAAAAATGCAATAGATTAATAGGAAGGAACCTTACAAAGGATCTCAGATGAACAACAATGGGGGAACTGGGCTTACAGGGGGAGAAATGATTCAAAGGTGGAAAGGTAAACAACAACACAGCAGAGGGGTCAAACTTCCAACCAGTGGGAGCAAAATACCCAAGTGAGTTCTAACCTCAATTAAAATGTAATTGGGAAATGTTTAATGAGGTAAATAAAAACACAATATAAAAAAGATAATGTTAATTTGTGGTTTTCTAAGTCAATATGCATGCAGAGTCATTTCTGTTTGAGTTTGACATCATTGGTTAACAGTGTCTATCAAACAGTAAGTGTTAAATATGTGTGCTATGTGATTAATTGATTGAAGTCCTATAAAGGTATACATACAACACATACATGCATGCCACGGAATGAAAAACACCAGTTCTTTAAACATTAGACCAAACAACATCAAAAAGTTCAATAAGTTTTTAAAACATCAATGCTAAAAGGGAGCCTTGAGATGCTTTAGTCCAAGGCCCTTATTTCACTTGTGAGGACATGGACACAATGTCCATCAATACGTTTGACAAAATCTCTCATAAAATCCTTTGGTGCAAAATGGAGAGACATTCACTCAATAATATTAGAATTAGAGCAAGAGCTGCTTAAATGATATTACCCCCAAAGCGGTCAAGACACTAGTTAATCAAAAAGCATTTATTGAGTGCCTCCTACAGGCCAGGCACTCTGTTGAGCACTAGAGATTTCAAAGACAAAAGTAAAACCACTATTATTTTACAAGTAGCTTACATTAAAATTGGGGAGATAAGATAAAAACAGATAAAAAAAAACAACCCCAAAATATATTTGGCCCACATCAACGTGGAGCAAGTTCTCTAATTGAGGGGTCTAGTGACCTACCTTTGCTCCTGAACTATTCAGCATTTTTATCAAAGACTTTAATGTAAACACAGAGGGTATGGCTGTCAAAGTTGAAGATGATACAAAGGTGGTAGGGATAAACAGGGTCAGGATTCAAAAAGATCTTGACAGGCTAAAATCAGTCAATTAATAACCAATCAACAAGTATTTCTTAACTATCTAATATGTGCCAGGCATTATAGTAGATTCTGGAGATACAATTTTTTAAAAAGAAAACAATATCTACACTCAAGGGACTTACGTTGTACAGGAGACAAGTATGCAAATATACACAGAACAAATATAACCACAACAAATAAATATGAAATACTTGAATACAATGTAAATTGAGAGGAAGGGTGCCAGCACTTGGGGAAAATCAGAAAGACTTCATGCAAATGATGATACTTGAACTGCATCTCAAGGAAAGAGAGGGATTCTATGAGGTAGAGAAGAGAAAGATTTGAATTCCAGGCATGGGGGATGGCCAATGCACAAACAACAATGAAGGGCCAAAACTGAGGAAGTTGAAATTCAATAGGATGAATTAGCATGGTATAATAGATAGAGAGAGCTGTCCTGGAAGTCAGAGAAGATCTTTGTTATAAGATTCTGGCTCTGATGGAAACCAGCAAATTATTTAACATTACAGTGTCATAGACCACTCTAAAATGCTAAGTTCAAGAGCTGTATTGTCAAGAGGAGTTTCTTTTCATAAATGAAATAAGAGGACTGTACAAAAATATGAGTGTGCAATTCTGTATTTGGTTTTGCTCTATTATTATTATTATTTGCTCTATTATATCTATTGCTCTATATTGGGGTTTAACAATCAACTTCATAAGTACAGGATATAGCAAGTGTGGCTCATATAATAGTTCTTATGAAAAAGACCTAAGGGTTTCTGTGTACTGAAAAGTCCCCACGAGACAAAGCAGACAAAAAAACAAACTTCGGTTATCCTATGTGAGGATAACTGTGAGGAGGCATGTTGTCTATAGCAAGGTACGACAGAGTCCCAGTGCACTCTGCCCTGGTGATAGCATTGTTATGTTTCATTCTAAGCACCACAGCTTAGAACAGACAGAAAGTTCAGAAGAAGACCAGGACAATGAGAGGATTGGGGACGGTGTCATATGAGGGCCATTTAAAAAACTGAGGATGAAAAATACCTGGAAAGGAAAGATTTGGTAGTGCTTTAAATACGTGAAAACAACTTGAATGTAGAAAAAGGACTGGATTTGTTCTTGGGCCCAAAAGGCAAAACTGGAGACAAGGACGGAAGGTACAAAGAGGTGGGCTTGATAGAAGGAAAAGCTGCCCAATTTAAGAGCTGTCTAAGAGCCATTTGCTTAGGAGATAATGGCTGCCTTTTAACTGAAAGTCTTTCAGCAGAGGCTGATCATTTGCCAGTGATATTGAGGGAATTCTTTTTCAGGTATGGGAGAGACTATGTGGTTTTTGAGATTCCTTCCAACTCTGAGATTGTGTGAAGCCCTAAGAGACAAAGTAAATTCTTTCAAAGTCACATAGCTAGTTGATGACAGAACAAGAACTTCCTGGCTGCTGCTTCCATATTTTTTCCATTTATCTTAGAATCCTTGAATCTTGTGACTTGAAAGAACCTCAAAGGTCCCAGAAAATGATCAATTATCCATGCCTTTGCTTGAAGACCTGAAGGGATGAGAGAATTGTGAAAAAGCCCAATCCATTTTCAGACAGCTCTAACAGGCGTTCAGTAAGTATTTTTTAATATCTTATTTATTTATTTGGAGGGGGAAGTCAGGGCAATTGGGGTTAAGTGACTCACCCAAGCTCACATGGCTAGTTTTTGTGTTAAGTGTCTGAGGTCACATTTGAACTCAGGTCCTCCTAAATCCAGGGCCAGTGCTCTATTCACTGCACCACCTAGCCACCCCTCAGTAAGTATTTATTAAGCAAAATGCTGTGCCAGGCACTAGGGATTCAAAGACAAAAAGGAAACTGTTTCTGACCTCAAGAAGCCTATATTATATTGGGTGAAATAACATACGCAGAAAAGTAAACACAAAATATGTGCAAAATAAATCCTAAGTCATTTGGGGGAGGCATTAACAATTGGGGGAACCAGGAAAGACTTCCTCATTCTGTGACAGGTACACTGACTCTCTATATGATGGGACGCAGCGTAGAACAAGTGGGAAGAGAGCTGATTTAGAGTCAGAGGAGCTAAAGTAATAAACTCCTTTGTCTTCTAGCCTGTGACCTTCAGCGAGTTACTCAACTTTCCTGGGCCTGGGTTTCCTCAACTGTACAACCAATGGGCTGACTTCGTGACTTTAAAGGTCCATCTCTAAGTCTATGATCCTGTGACAGGGAAGTAGGGTTTGTTTTCTTTCATGATAGATTATATAGCTGCACTCTTTAAAAAAAAGGGAGAAAAAGCCTTGCCTTGGTGTGGAGTGCGTATTTTGTATTCAATGTCACCTTTCTGAAAAGCTTAAGGTGCTCATTAATTGTTATTTCTTGGCAGCCCTAATCTGTCCATATAATGCTTTTCACTAGGAAGTGGAACTTTCCATTTATAAATAATACTCTAAATGATTGTGAGTGTTGATTTTCACAAAGCTGTGGAAATGAAAGAGCCTAAGTTATTTTGGACTATGGAAATAAATCCTAATTTCACTAGAGCACTGTAACAAAAGAAGAGACCAGACTGATGAATTCCGAAAGACAGCCAGTGCACCCGTCAACCAGATTCCAACACAGAGGCATCATGTTGCTCTTGCGGCACACATCAAGCATCTCTATCAAAACATCATTTACTTACAAGGCTGGGAAGAAATTCTGGGCAAGAAAGCTATTCTGGATCTTAAAGGACATTCACAGCATTTGGGGGCATTTGGGATGAGGAGGGGGAAAAAACTAGCCTTGTATGATTGAAAGGGGATAACAGCAGAAGATCAGAAGCATGTGGTTATTAAATATCTTCCAGCAAATAGTGAAGCATGAAGCAGTGAAAGGAGACTCATGTGACCTTCATCCTATTCCTGGTTTTTTCCAATAAGCTGTCTGACTTTGGGCAAGTAACTTCACTTTTCAGGACCTGTTTTCTTGGCTGTAAAAAATAGCCACTGGACTTGAATCTCTAGGGTCCCTTCCAGCTCGACATTTTGTGATTCATTGATTCACGTGCCTGATGTTCTTTGAGCCAGTGTTGTCTACTTGAAGGAATGCTAAACATTCCCCCCCCCCCTTGGATCATAGGATTTTGAATTAGAAAGGACCTTGGAGATCATAAGGTTCTCCCCCTCCTTCTATAGATAAACTGAGGTCCAAAGAGAAGACTGTGACTTGTTCAAAGCCACACAGGTATTAAGTATCAAAACAGGTCTTCTTGACTTCAAACACAATTCTTTACTACCACTAAGTCCCTTCCATTTTAGCCAATATGTATGGTGAAGTGAAGGTCTGGATATCTGTGGGACATCTGGATTGCTGCTGATGGATGATTTGGTGCATATGTTTGTGTAATAATGGGAGAGAGAGCTCCACAATCTTGAAATGGTACCATATTTATTTCGTGGAGGAGGAAGGTTAGATCTTAATTTTTTACATCACCTTCATTTCTGAATGTAATCTCTTCTCTCTCCCTTACTAAGACCATTCTAATGTATGTAAATATGTAATAAATATGTAATAAAATGGTCTCATTTCTCCTGGATTGCTGTATGTGGCATATTATTATAATGAAGGGTTATGCTGAACATTAATATGAGCTGCTCTTTTCCTGGGTGTTTCTACCTCAAAGTCCCTGAGAGTTCAGGCAGAGTTACGAAAAAACTTATTATCAGAACCTCTGTCTGCCAAACTGTTCAAGAAGAAGAATACTGCATTGTACTTGACAGATAAGGGTATAGAAGAGCTGACTTAAATGGAGTTCATTCTATGAAAGCAAAAAAGAAATAGACAAGGAATTGAAACTTTTCCTCTTTAGCTGAAGAAGACAGCTGCAAAGCTTAGCACAAAAAAGAGACATAGGAAAAAATCTTGAAAACTATTTATAAAGATGATCTTACTGTTCTCTATATGCAGAGCTGTCTTGAGGAGGTGGGAGGTCCGATCATATCTTTTCTCCTCTAACACTTTTATATGGCAGAAATCAAGTGAAAATGAACACCAAGGGGTGCTATAATGAGCAGAAAAGCTGCAGAACAGTGACTTGAGTGGGGTACAAAGAAAATGTAGGGGAAAGTGGCACAGTGATCCACCTGCTTTTCCTTGTTGATGATAGCGGAATTTGTGGGTTGATTTATGCATTTAAACTTCCATTCCATCTCACTTTCTGTTCTAGTTACCTCTCCCAACTTCATGCCATTGTACAGGCCATCCCCAATGCACAGAATGCCCTGCCTTTTAACCTCTACTTAATAGAAACCCTAGTTTCCATGAAAGCTCACCTCAAGGACTATAATCAATATGAGGTGTTTCCTGATCCCCCTCACTGCTAGTGTTTCCCCAAATTATTTTTTATATATTGAGTATTTTTATGTACGCATTGTTTTGCTGATAGAATGTTAAGGCCGTGAGGGCAGGTTCCATTTAATTTATGTCTTTGTTCTGTGGCAAGTACAATGCCCAGCACATAGTAGTCTTAATAAATACTTGCTGAGCAAAAAACTAATAATTAATTACTAGTAATAAATTACTAATGCCAAGCAATAAATCACACCCCTCCAACCCCCACCCCCACCCTACCCTTGTCACCACTAACAAACTAGTTACAGCAGGTAAGAAATATTTACAAGGCTAAGCCAATTCACTTTATACACAGGGATCCTGCTATTACCTCGCATTCTAAGTCAGTGTCTGCAGTACATACTGTGTCACAACTTTCTATTTACTGTCCATGTGCATACTGGTGGATAGAAAGAAAACTAGAAGGGACAGCTAGTGGCGCAGTGAATAGAGCACTGGCCCTGGGGTCAGGAGTACCTGAGTTCAAATCCAGTCACAGACACTTGACACACTTACTAGCCATGTGACTTTGGGTAAGTCACTTATTAACTCCAATTGCCCTCTAAAAAGAAGAAAGAAAGAAAGAAAGAAAGAAAGAAAGAAAGAAAGAAAGAAAGAAAG